>NC_090652.1:268373429-268673429 GCF_040937935.1 Hyperolius riggenbachi | reverse complement strand
CACATATGCTATATTCACACATTCCCTCTGGATAAGCTCTTTGAGGTTGTTGTCCTAATTACCCACCCCCCTCTGTTGATGCAAAGGTGTTATGTACTTCTTGCTAAGGAGTGCAATAAAACAATGACTTAAGACCTTAACTGCCTGAAATCTTTGCAGGCCTGCTGAAGTAGGCTAATAAAACCTGCGCTAAACTTTAAATGTAAATGTAAAAAATAAAATGGATTTTTTTTTAATAATGAGACATAATGGGCTTGATTCACAAAACAGTGCTGGTAGCACACTGCAAAATTTCGCTTGATAACGGAATTCTCTGCGTGTTATCGCGCGTTTGTGCGATAAATTTGCGTTATCGCGCGCAACCCGTTTTTTCTCACCAAAACATGCTAAAACACGCGGAAAGCCGTGCTAACATCCGTGCTAAAAGTTAGCACCATTTTGTGCATCAAGCCCATTGTTAGCGATGCATTTTTAATGTGCTATTGAGATGCCCTGGGTGCTTAAAATGGTGCCCGGTTCACTTTAAGATGATCTGGTAATCCAGATCTCTTGGGGACACATCTGGGAAGATCGAGGCTACCCCAACTAGCTGGACATCTTGCTGAAGAAGAACCCTATGAGGCTTTAGTGGATAAGAACCACAGTATGCTATCATGTTTACATCTGATAGTGGGCCATGCAAACATTTTTATTATGCCGTATACAGCTATATTTCATTCTTATCTCTAGGTTAACTTCATGTACTTTTCAGATGATTTTGTATTGGTTAAGAGCCAAAAATAAAGATCTTGACGTTCCCCTCTTGTGGCAAAACTGTCCGAGAAAATCATGTGACGGGCAAAATCTAAATATAGAAACGCACTCAGCAGACCGGCCTTCGATAAATCATTTGCTGTTTCATAGTTTCCGTTAGAATAATTGAGGTTGTGGTTGATTTCTTCATCTCTCTCTGAGGCCAAGTCCTGACAGACACAGATTTAAGAAATTAGGCAGAATTGATGATGAAATCAGCGGGCGCTGTGTTCATAGTAAAGCAAAGACAGCAGCAATCACTGCACAAGCTCTGTGTATTTTGGACCTTTACCTTGCAGTGGACATTTGACTAAAAACCAGCCTTAATATGCAATATTATTATATGGTAATAATACCAAAGAAGGATCTTATTCAGCTTTACTGACTGATGTGCTGCTTATAGATGTAATATGCTGAATCATCTCAGGTGAGCGTATTGTTCCATCATGCCCTGTCCTGCCATCCTTCCTCCCCTCCCCATGGCATTACCACATATCTGGGGCTTGATTCACAAAGCTGTAATAACTGTTATCACGGCTGTGAAAAAGTGCTTTGCACGCGTTTTAGTGCGAAAAATTCACGTTTGCACGATAACGTGAATTTATCAGGCGAACGCGGAATGTTAACGTTAGCAAGGACACGGCAATGCAGGCGCAGTGGTTTTCAGACTTTTAAGTCTGAAATTCCAGAAGTGCCCCGGAGGCGGGGCCGGAGCATCGGTGAGTGGCTGCATGGGCATGTCTGCGGGGGACCATTAGAAGCCCGGGGTAAGTTCAACTCATTTTCCCCCGATCCCCCTACAGTATGCCTTTGAGGTTCACTTTAAAACCCAAAACAAGAATACAGGATGCCGTTAAAGTTCTGTTTAGGATTAGGTCTTCAGATTTAATTTCTTATCTTATGAGTTTAATTTCACTTCAGGTTAGCTTTAAAGCGGCAAACTGATTTTCAAAAAAGTCTAGAAAGAAACTGCTGATCCATTAGTTGATCAGTAGTTCTTTATGAATATGTCCCTTAAAGTGTACCTCCGGACTAAAAATCTACTCAGCAGAATTGAAAAGGCTTGGGGCTTGATTCACAAAGCGGTGCTAACCTACTTAGCACGCCTAAAGTCTTTAGACGCGCTAACCAGGGTGCTAAGTAGGTTAGCACCAGATTTCTCAATCAGATTGCGCGCTAACTTTGCGCGCGTATAGTTTTACGCGCGCTAAGTCCCATAGGCTTTAATGGGCACTTTGCGCGGTGCGCCCTGCGCTCTGTGCAGTGCGCGCGTAACGTTTTACGCGCGTAAAGTTTTGTGCGCGTAAAACTTTATGCGCGAAAAGCTTGTTTAGACGTGCTAAGGGGGTTTTCACAGGCGTGCTAACAGTTAGCACCGCTTTGTGAATCAAGCCCTTGGTGTTTCTTTAACAGTTTCACAGCATCAGAACTTTGTTTTTCTTACCAAAGCATCATTTTTAGCTGCATTTTTAGCTAAGCTCCACCCATCAAAGAAAAAAAGCTCAGGCTTTTCTCCCCTGATGCTGTGCAGAGCATGATGGGATTTCCTATGTTGTTATTCACGTTGCCTAGCAACTGGGAGAGGTGCTCAGGACACAGGACAGTTGGAACTGTGTGTCATGCTCCCTGTCACCTCCTTTCAACCAAAAAGATGGCTGCCCTCATGAAATCAAACATTTGCCTGTTCTTTTAAAACAGTGTGGGTAAGAGATTATATTACCTATCTACTTTAATTAACATAACTAATGTAACTTAATGACAGTATGTTTGTTTAGGCTGGAGTTCCTTTTTAAGCTTATCTTACATAGTTGCCATAACGTATATAAACACAGTCTGTATCTAAAGCCAATACACTTTATTACTATTAAGATCCTATTCGGCAGGATGAAGCTGGAGATTACAGCATCACAAACATCTCTTTTTCCATCCTAGTCAATCAAGCAAGAATGATGGGCAACTAACACAAAAAGCTTTTTATCTCTCTTCCTGGATCACTTCTATCTGATGCAAGTCACTTGCGCTGCGGCGGGGGTATTAGTTACAGCACAGCACACATGTCAGCTCTGCTGCCGCTGATACCGGGCGCTGCTTGCAATAATGCCGAAAGGAAGCTGTCAGGCAAATTACGTGTGAATTACCAATCCGTACATAAATATCCATTTCATAGCAAATATTTACTTTGGTGACACATTCTGAACATTTTCAGAACAGGTCAGGGAACAGCAATACTTGTGCTTGTGCTGGAAATTTAAGCTTAAAGAGGAACTCCAGTGAAAATAATGTAATAAAAAAAAGTGCTTTATTTTTACAATAATTATGTTTAAATGATGTAGTCAGTTTTTGCCCATTGTAAAATCTTTAGTCTCCCCAATTTACATTCTGACATTTATTACATGGTGACATTTTTACTGTGGGCAGGTTATGTAGCTGCTGCTAGCTGTTTTGGCCGTTGGAGACAGCTGTAAACAGCTATTTCCTGTCTGTGAACCTTGTTACATTGTGGCAAACTGTCAAAAGTACAGCGGTCCTCAGAGCTTCTTGTGGGAGGGATTTCACCACAATATCAGTCATACAGCGCCCCCTGATGGTCTGTTTGTGAAAAGGAATAGATTTCTCATGTAAAAAGGGGTATCAGCTACTGATTGGGATAAAGTTCAATTCTTGGTTGGAGTTTCTGTTTAAATCAAGAAATGCCCATTATTATTATTATTATTATTATTATTATTATTATTATTATTATTATTATTATCTTATCTGATTTGTTATTACCTATAAAGATTTTGGAATAGACTGTGAACTTCTCTCTGGCATTGGTTTCACCCCCTGGCTTTATGCTTATTTCCAAATTTTAGGGTTTTTTCAAAAAGTTTCAGACCCTAAAATCAGGAAAAAAATCATGCCACCAGAACACCAGCAGCAGCCCCTTCTCTCATTCACCTCCCTGAGCTCCAGTGCCGCAATTTTTACCTCTGTCCTCCGGGTGGCGCTGTAACTCTTTGGTGAGATCAATGATGGCGATCTCACCAGAGTGATTCAGAGCCTCCGAGGACAGGAAGGAGATCGGCTACTGACATCTGGATCCTCCAGGAGGTGAGTAAAAGCTCCCACTGCGCGTAATACTCTGCATAAAGCTCCCGGCGGCTAGCTTGAGCATTCCTTGGGATTACGGCCACGGAGGTTAAGAAGGATAGGGGACATGGCTAGGGGTCAGAAATGGATTAAGATGAAATGAGCCCTAGACAAGATAGTAGTTTTTGCCCACCGCCGACGGTCACCTGAATTTTTTTGTAAGATTTGATGGGGCCTAGCATCCACCAGGCCCCTAGACTCTCTCCATGTCCTAGGCAAATGCCTAGGTTTGCCTTGTGCATCAAACGGCTCTTCTAGGGGTATTCACTTACCTGCTCTCAGTGTTCCAGTGATGGGATGTGCTATCCGCCCGTCCAGCGTCCTATATCCATGGCTACAGCAGTGCCTCATGCGACCTATTGCATGCTGCCGGGTCACATGAGGTGCCACTGTAGTCAGAGAGGGAGCAGGTCTTCACATGTGGCTGATAATCCCATTACTAATCTGCTGAGAGCGGGTGAGTGATGCGGCGTCCTTGCAGCACATACCCGGCATCCTGGGGATCAGAAGCTGCAGGCCAGCAGGGAGTAGATGCTGTCTTGAAGGAAGCAGAGGTAAGTAAATGTAGTGCCAGTACCTGCAATGCACAGCCTAATGTGTCTCTCCTCTCTGGCTTTGCACACACACACGTGGGTGGGGATGTCCCAACAATGTATTGCTTCAGGCGGCAAAAAGTCTAGCACCGGCACTGCCTACAGATTCTCAACCAAGATGGCTCCGGCTTGCTGCCTTGACCAGGAACAGTCTGAACTATTTTCCACCATGTTTCAAAGCATATCATGAACAAGGGAGACACTGCGTTCAAACACTAATTGATATAAGCAAGAGGTTTTTGTGAGAAAACGCGGAAAAGCCGCCGCAAGTACTCAGAGTAAGGCGGCTGATTCCGCGTTCAACATGGCGGATTGCGCGCAGGGACCTGCATTCACTGGCCTTACGGAACGCGGAGAAACCGATGCATGCCCAGAGAACAGGGCGGCGGATTCCGCGTCCGATGCGGCGGTTTGCACGCATAGGCCTACCTCTGTCAGTACTGCTGAATGCGGAGAAAACGCCGCACGCTCGGACAGCGGTGCGGCGGATTCCGCATCCAAAACAGCAGAGGAATTACAACACATGTCTGGTGTGGCTGGGACTGATAGTCCACACTGGTTCAGAAGGACGCGTGCGTGCGCGGAGAGGCAGCGCATTTATGACAGCCAGAGGGGTGTCAGCTGACCAGGCCGGTCAGCTGACAATTCTTTCAGTTCTCCTTGGTCCAGCACTTAGGGGAGGCGCAGGAAAGCGCTGGTGTATATATACTGGGTGCTGGTCATTCCTCTGGTGTCTGGCGTTGCGATCACTACGTGGTAGCACTCAGACCCTGTCAGTATCTGTGTTATATTAGACCAGTTTCCAAGGTGTTGATGACCACGGAACTCACACCTTAGTCTAGGATTCTGTTATCATCTGTGTTATTATCTAGACCAGTGCTGTCCAACTTCACGGGCATGGAGGGCCATTTTTTTTTTCAGACTCCATGGTGGAGGGCCGAAGGCTCTTGCTAAAGCCGCAAACACCCCCCCCCAACCCCCAGGAAAAAAAAATGCAATTAAAGGACAATTAGATTGGCAGCACTTTCCACAAAATGCAATTTAAGATTTGGTGACGTTGTGTGGCGTACACGGCGCGCCAAAAACCATAGGGGTTCCGCTGCGAATAGAGCGCGCCGTGCCGAAAAATGGGTGTGGCCATGGACCGGAATGTGGGTGTGGCCACGGGTGGAGACAAATTTACATGAACTTAGCAATGTGGGACATTAGATTAGGACAGTGGTGGCGAACCTTTTGGAGGCCGAGTGCCCAAACTGCAACCCAAAAGTCACTTATCTATCGCAAAGTGGCAACAGCAATTTAAACTACATACAATTCAAACGTTTTAACTCATACATGAACATTATGGAAAATCCAAGGTTTACTGCTATTGTCTCATGATGATGATTCAGCTTTTCCATAGTCTCGCAGTTCGCAATCATGTGACCCCCAACAAGACAAATTCAGCAATCATGAGGCCCCCAACAAGACAAAATCAGCAATCTTGAGGCCCCCAACAAGACAAAATCAGCAATCTTGAGGCCCCCAACAAGACAAATTCAGCAATCGTGAAGCCCCCAACAAATCATGAGGCCCCCAACAAGACAAATTCAGCAATCATGAGGCCCCCAACACGACAAATTCAGAAGTCATGAGGCACATAAATAGAGAGCATTTCACATAAATAGGCAGAAGATAGTGACAGGTGCCCCCCCAGTAAGTGACAGGTGTCCCCCCAGTTAGATAGTGACAGGTGTCCCCCCAGTTAGATAGTGACAGGTGCCCCCCAGTTAGATAGTGACAGGTGCCCCCCCCCCAGTTAGAGAGTGACAGGTGCCCCTCCAGTTAGAGAGTGACAGGTGCCCCCCAGTTAGAGAGTGACAGGTGCCCCCCAAGTTAGAGTGACAGGGGCCCCCAAGTTAGATAGTGACAGGTGCCCCACAAGTTAGATAGTGAAAGGTGCCCCCCAAGTTAGAGAGTGACAGGTGCCCCCCAGTAAGAGAGTGACAGGTGCCCCCCAGTAAGAGTGACAGGTGCCCCCCAGTAAGAGAGTGACAGGTGCCCCCCAAGTTAGAGTGACAGGTGCCCCCCCAGTTAGAGAGTGACAGGTGCCCCCCAAGTAAGAGAGTGACAGGTGCCCCCCAAGTTAGAGAGTGACAGGTGCCCCCCAGTAAGAGAGTGACAGGTGCCCCCCTGTAAGAGAGTGACAGGTGCCCCCTGTAAGAGAGTGACAGGTGCCCGCCAGTGAGAGTGACAGGTGCCCGCCAGTGAGAGTGACAGGTGCCCGCCAGTGAGAGTGACAGGTGCCCCCCAGTGAGAGTGACAGGTGTTCCCCCATTGCCTTGCCCGTTACCTCTCTCCTGTGCCCCGCCCGCTGCCGCTGCCTCACAGCTCACTAGCTCAGACCTCACAGATCGCGGCAACTGAAACAAGCAGAGCGCGCGCATAACACCCGCGCGGCAGAACGTCACATGCGGAAGTGACTGATTTCACTTCCGCATGTGACGTACTCCGTGCGGGTAATATGCGCACTCTGTTAGCCTCAGTCGCCGCGATCTGTGAGGTCTGAGCTAGTGAGCTGTGAGGCAGCGGGGACACAGGAGAGCCCACACAAGAGGGAGCAGGCATGGCGCCCATAGCGCACGCCATGCCTGCATCCCGGGGAGAGGAGTGGGCCGCAACAGGAGGCCTGGGGGGCCGGATGCGGCCCGCGGGCCGCCAGTTGGACAGCACTGATCTAGACCAGTTTCCAAGGTGTTGATGATCACGGAGCTCACACGTTAGTCTAGGAATTGTTGATTATTTGTTATGACCTTCTGCTTTCCTGACCATTCTTCTGATCTCTGATTCTGTACCTTTGTCATTCTGTTACTCTGTTGCCAAACTCGGCTAGTCTTAGGATTCCGCATCTGTCTCCTGTCTCTGTACCTGATCTGTCAGTCTGTTGCCGACCTGGCCTGTCCGACCTCGAGAACTATTTCTCCTGTTGGGAAATAGTTCACAGACCTGTCAGTGACACTTCACCTACTGCCTCGCACCCACTGTAGGGTGCTCTCCTCAAAGTATTACTGTTGCACCAAACACTCATATATTACTCAGGTGTCCAGAGGTTAGAGATATATCTGATTATCGGTGATACTGCAGATCATCTATAATCGGGTATATATCTGCATTCTCGGTGATACTGCAGATCACCGGTAATCAGATCCTCTCTGTGTTACACCGATCGTTACAGTTCTGAATCAGTATGATACCATTTATTGGCTAACTTAAAAGAATACGAGTAAGCGAGCTTCCGGCTGAATAGCCTTCATCGAGCTTCAATCCTGTTTGAAGCCCGACGAAGGCTATTCAGCCGAAAGTTTGCTTACTCATATATTTTTAAGTTAGCCAATGAATGGTATCATCCTGATTCAAAACTTCTTGCTTTTACTGATGGCTAGCACGGTACAATACCCTATTGCTACTAATTGATATAACTAAGCATTTCATAATGATTCTGCCTACAGTTGGATTTTCCTCCCCCCACTCCCAGAATCACTGCTAGTATAGATGTGCAGAGAGCTTTATACCGTGTCACACGATGATGTCGTTCTGTTCTCGCGCCTGTGGAGCGCTACACTCTTCCATATGTAGTTTGTTCCTTTGCAGTTGACAAGAACACAACTCCTGCCACCCAGATGGCCAGTGCCTATGTTTCATACAGCCAGTCTCTTCCACATAGCCAACCCTAATATTTCACTTGGTGACGGTAAGCAGATGGGACTTTTCAGCACCTTACTGATGGACAGTAAAAAGAAAAAGAGCAATATGGAACATTTAATTAATTGTCACTAATGGTAAATCGACATGCGCGCCAGAGATAGAAAGGATTGCTATTGGTGTTAGTCTGAGAGGAGACCCGATAATGAAGCCCCGATATTGAAGACTATTTCTGCTTCAGATCATTACTGTACAGTGAGTGAAACCGTCCCTGATAAGTCTGATAAATGTAAAAGACTGCTTTTCAAGGAAGCCACTCTTATAAAAAATGCGTTCAGCATCTATTTATAAAGCAATGATGGCTTGCTAAAAGATTGTCACCACCAGTGGCCTAGCTACAAATCTCTGGGCCCCGTAATTTGGACCTGGGACCCCCCACCCTACATTAAGTAGCCAGGAATAGGTGCCCCAGTATAGGTAGCCAGGAATAGGTGCCCCCAGTGTAGGTAGCTAGGATAGGAATAGGGCCCCCCAATTTTGGTAGCCAGGTATAGGTGCTCCAAAATAGGTAACCCAGGAATAGGTGCTCCCAGTATAGGTAGCCAGGAATAGGTGCCTCAGTATAGGTAGCCAGAAATAGATGCTCACAGTATAGATAGCAAGAAATAGGTGCCTCCGTATAGGTAGCCAGGAATAGGTGCTCCCAGTATAGATAGCCAGGAATAGGTGCCCCAGTATAGGTAGCCAGGAATAGGAGCCTCAGTATAGGTAGGCAGGCATAGGTGCCTCAGTATAGGTAGCCAGAAATAGATGCTCACAGTATAGATAGCAAGAAATAGGTGCCTGCGTATAGGTAGCCAGGAATGGGTGCTCCCAGTATAGATAGCCAGGAATACAGGTGCCTCAGTATAGGTAGCCAGGAATACAGGTGCCTCAGTATAGATAGCCAGGAAAAGGTGTCTCAGTACAGATAGCCAGGGATAGGTGCCTCAGTACAGATAGCCAGGGATAGGTGCCTCAGTATAGATAGCCATGGATAGGTGCCTCTGTATAGATAGTTAGGAATAGGTGCCTCAGTGTAGATAGCCAGGAATAGGTGCCTCAGTATAGATAGCCAGGATTAGGTGCCTCGGTATAGATAGTGAGGAATGGGTGCCTCAGTATAGATAGTCAGGAATAGGTGCCTCAGTATAGATAGCCAGGAATAGGTGCCTCTGTATAGATAGTCAGGAATAGGTGCCCCAGTATAGATAGCCAGGAATAGGTGCCTCAGTATAGATAGCCAGGAATAGGTGCCTCAGTATAGATAGTCAGGAATAGGTGCCTCAGTATAGATAGCCAGGAATAGGTGCCTCAGTATAGATAGTCAGGAATAGGTGCCCCAGTATAGATAGCCAGGAATAGGTGCCTCAGTATAGATAGCCAGGAATAGGTGCCTCAATATAGATAGTCAGGAATGGGTGCCTCAGTATAGATAGTCAGAAATGGGTGCCTCATTATAGATAGTCAGGAATGGGTGCCTTAGTATAGATAGCCGGGTGGAGGGGGATGCAGCGGCACGCACCAGCAGCATCAGAGAAGGGAACATCAAATACTTAGCCACTGCATCTCCCTACTTCTAGGGGGCGCTGTTACTGTGAACTTCAACGCAGGACAAGAAGAAGTTTGTAGATGCAGCACGTGTATAGTGGCAAAGTGAGTATTTGATGTTCCCTGTGCCGCTGCATCCCCCCACACAGCACGTGGGGAGGACAAGTGGGCCCCTGGTCACTACTTTGATCATCATCCTTTAAAAAATTAGATTGCCCTTTAAAGGACAACTGTAGTGAGAAGAATAAGGAGGCTGCCATATTTACTTTTTTCTAAACAATACTAGTTTCCTGGCAGCCCTGCTGATCTATTTGGCTGCAGTAATATCTGAATACAATACCGGAAACAAGCATGCATTGTATCTAGGCTCCGCCCGATTGTGTGGCATCTACCTCTTTTTGTGTATATATCTCATTTCTCAAATAAGAGGGGGCAAACCACTTTGAGACAGTGATTGAATATATTACAATGCGCGCTTGTGTTTGCTAATTGATTTTAGGCTATAATGGAAACATTAGACAAGACAAATAACATTTTTCTTTTGGCAAACACAAAGTGCTGGAGCTGTAGCCACTAGGAGGCGCTCAGTGGGCAGTAGAATCAGAATAATTTATTTCACCAAGTACAAATAGAGGATTGTAGCCGGAATTGGTTTTGGCTCATACAGGTTCTGCAAGGATGGGGGGAATAATGCCGGAAAGCCAAGAGCCGAGGCTGCCATACAATGGTGCCACCAGTCGTACTTGGCAATCATCTGTCATCCGTAAGGAGGCATGCAGGGAGGGGGACAGAGGGAGGTGAAGTAGCAATGTTAGGGACTTTAGCCCAAGGACTTTTTGCTGAATAGGTGCTGGCTTACTAAACAGCAAACAGGTCTCCTGTGTCAGAGGCAGAGCCCTTAATCAGTACACTATCCAGCCTAAGACTAAGGCTGCATTTCCACTTGTGGGTCTATGCGAATTTTCATGCATGGATGACGATGTATGCGAATTTAACCATGGCAGTGCTCCATTGTTTCTATGCGAATTCGCATGTGAATTCACATGCAAATTCACCTACCCAAACCTCATGCGAATTTCCTATTAAATACATTGTATGCGATTCGCATAGTGGTATGCGGTATGCGAATTCTGATGGCTCTGCCATGCAAATTTTTTCTGTAACGCAAAGGAATCCTGACAAGTGAAAACAGTCCCATTCACTTGTATTGCTATGCGAATTTGCATGCGAAAAACGCATGCGAATTTGCGATAGTGGAAATGGGCCCTAAGACTAGGACTAGGACTGTAATAGGGAATACATTGTGAGCAACTCCGAGGGACAGTTACGTTAGCTACATGAAACATAGTTTGTAAAGTGCTGCGTAAATTGTCTGCGCTATAGAAATTAATAATATTAATACTATGCAGCACCAAACAATCTCTTTTTAATTAACTGCTTTTTTCTATCCATTAAAGTAAGGCACAGTTTGCAGGTCCTGGTGTCGCAGCCCTCTACCGCCACTATTTAATAAGCGCCGCGGATTTCGCTGATGTTAATAAGCTTGGTTAAGTAGCAAAGTTGCTGACATTAATTAGTGCAATTAAAGAAGCTCATTTACCAGGAATAGCTATTTCTCCTGTGCAGAGGCTGCTTTATTTCACTAATAAGGGCCATCAATGCCTTTATGCTGCAATGAAAATAATAATTATAGGTTTTAGCACGTTGTTGCTTTTGATTAAGAGCATATGTGAGCTTATATAAGACAAAATGACAGCAGTCTATGTCCTATTATTATTTTTTTTATTCACTTTAAAGGAAACAGTAACAGCGCAGGAAGAAGGACAGATGGTCTTCAAGCCTTTACATTCGATGATGTGTTCAATACAAGTTTTAATACCCAGCAATATGTTCATCTGTGGTTATCAGGTAATCTCCATTACTCCATTAATTCAAAATCTGTATTTAAAAAATACACAATTTCTCCAATTCCATTTTCTATAGTTTTCAAATAAGCAATGCTACTATAAATAAAACCCACTAATGATATTTGCCTGTTAGTGCTGATTATCACAACATTTAAATTACATTTGGAAAAAAAGGTGTATTTTTTCAGTTTGTTTTTTTTATCCGGCCAATTATTATAAGCCCTTATTTACCAAAATAAATATCCTCATGACATACACATTAAAAAAGCTGAGTCGCTAAGGAAATTTTTTATGTACTTTTTTTTAAACTGTTAGTTGTGTCCTTTTTTTTTTTTTTTTTTTTACAAGTGTTTGTTTGGTAACTGGGGGTGTGGTTTGGGGGATTGGATTGGAAGAGAATAATTTTATAAATTGTTAATGAAAAATGTAATCTAACTCTGATATAACTTTTTTGCTGCTAGGTGGTGCAGCAAACACTATTCTGGGTTATCAGGAGGTGTTATTACTTATATACTTATATACTTTCGTTATTATGAATGGACACGATCCCTGATCGGGGTCATGTCCATTCATTCCAGGCACTGGGATTGGCTTGCTGAACACAGATACACTTCCAGTTAGACTTTAGCTGCTTCTATCTTTACAACTATAGTCATCCAGATAGAATGAAGTGGTTGAAGACGATGGACAGGACTCTGGCTTCTGGGAAGAGAACATTGTGTATTCACCATTACCCCTTTCCAACTTGCTCAACTTAAAGGAGGCCTAGGCCAGTCCTCCAAGCTACGTAGGGTCCCTCAAGTCAGGGACTGTAGAGGTCACATGTTTACTGTCAATACAGAATGAAAATGTAAGTGGCTCCACATTCATTTTTGCCCAAGGCCAATTTGACCTAAAACTGTCTTTGATGGAGGCATGGCTGTTACAGCCATTAAGCCACCTCTTCCAATTCTTTACTGTAAAAGTTATGGCTATGGGGAAAGATGATGTGGGAAGGTGGCACGTTGTAGGGTGTATTATAGGCAAATGTGGGAGGAGATGGTGATGGCCTGCTACTCAACCTCTCTCCTGTAGTTTCCAGAAGGAAGGAGATGGTGGGTGGGGGCATCATCTGGAAAGTCAAAAGACAGTCATGTGCAGAAAAGGCCACAAGGTCCATTTGGAGTAGACTGATGTCATCCCTGTGTATGAGGAACCTCATTGGTGAGTATGACAGGATAGGACTGAAGGAGAGTAAAAAGGCTCTTTTAAAGTGAGTAGACAATGCAAAATTCTGTCCCTTTCCTCCCATATGTATTAGTGTTTAATGCAATATATTCAAAAGTGACTTTAGAGTACTGCCATCAGTGACAGTAATATGAGCAGTCCATCTCCCTTCAATTATACCTCCTTCTGGCATTACCAAATGAGTCAAGGTTAAATGCTACAAATTCTCTTGGTGCCTAAAGAGTGAAGATGTGGCCATCATCTCATCTGGCAGTTCTAGGCTGAAAGGAAGTGTGAGGGAGTGGCCATGTGACTACTCTTACTGCCAGCAAAGCAGTTATTTCTCAGTACAGGAAGGAAGTGTGATGGAGTGGCCAATCTGACTGCTCTTACTGATGGTAAAGCCATAGTTCTCAGTACAGGAAGGTAGTGAGAGGGAGTGGTCATATGACTGCTATTTCCCAAGGGGGATCAGGTGAAAAGGGTGGTTTCGGTGTCTGTGGCGGACCTCTTGATGTCTGAGTTGGGCGCCGCTATAGCAGTAATGTTGGGTTCCGGCAACCCCCCCAAGATGCTATGATTTAGAGGGGGAATAGTTTTTTACACCACCGTTTTTTACACCACACATTCAGCTCACCCTGCGTCCAACTGACCGGCAGTGTAACCATACATACGTGGTTCAGGAACAAAGGAATGTTGCTTCCAGGGGGTAAGAGATGTGGGCCAGGGAGTCCCCATTACATTTTTACCCAGGGCCCTATTGTGGCTAGAACTGGCCCTGCCTCTAATAAGGACAGGGAGTGAGGGAAATCATTTCAGTCAGCACAGAGTCAGCAATAAAATCCTTACAGATTTTCTAAGGCAGGGAACACACTAGGCAGAAACGGTAGTGTTGCAGAAAATGCTAGCATTTTTGCCACTAATGCAAGTCTATGGTGGCCTGCATGTAAAAATGCATATACGGTATGTGCGTTTTACATTGTGCATTTTTGAAGATGCACAACTTGCTGCATAGTTTTCAAGAATGCATGTAAACTGCACATACTGTATCTCAATGGAGACGCAGAGGAATGTGTTTTTTACATTGAGTTTTCGATGTGTTTTTGTTTTTTTTAAACAATATGCTTCTGTATTTTACGTCATTGATTATTTAAAATAATAAAAACGCAATGCAAAACACAACAAAAACACAGCAAAAAATGAAAACCACACAGTGCAGAAAACACATGGTTTCTGCACTGCCTAGTGTTGTGATCGCAGCCTGACAAATTTCCACATAAACAAGGAAAGCATGTTATGTGCTGTATATGTCTCTATTGGAAAGAGGACTGCCCACTTCCTGATCTCTGTGTCCCGCTTACTGGAACAGGAAGTCCTCAGAAACCTCTGCAACATGGACATCTTCACAGTTCTTACTGAGATAACAACCAGACCCCATGCTACGCCAAACTAAAATAAGAAGCTTTGGGTGCACAGTATTCTGTAATCATGTGGGGGAGGGGGCAAAATCACACAACGTGAACAAAATAAATCTTCAGGACTCATTACAAACGGCTGTCAATGATTTACTACAAAGACAAGAAGAAGGATTCTAATCTTAGTTGAAACATGACAAACGTGAAAATCATTCAGAAACCTGGCTTCTGTTCAAATTTCTTTAACAGATTCCTGACATTAACAGATGTTCAATTTGAATATCGAAGTGTTAATAAACCTTTACATATGTCCTTCGCAAAAGTTTTCTGACACTTCTCAAAAGTGGATTGAACAAATGTTCCCAGTAAACATGTATACGGCGGGCAGCGAGCACATGTGGGATGTGTCTGGCGGGGACCCAGGCGGGTATTTACCTCATACATCTGTTCTTAAGACAAAGGAAATAAACATTGGCTGCTTCTGTTCTATCGTGCGTAGAATACGGTATTCTGCTGGGAGCGAATTTACTCGTACTTTGGGGATTTTGTGCTTTGGGTTTCAGCGTAAAGAAGTGTATAACTTTCATCAGAGAGCATCAGATTAGGAGCAGAAATATTTTCATTTGATTAGCAGGATAAGAAAGACAGAGAGTATCAGGGGATCGTTAAGAATATAACAAGATGGTAGCAAAATAGCCACTATGGGAATTGTTGTTTCAATATGGGAATCGATATATAAATGAGCAACACAGCGGATAAGGAGACTGCATAACTGCCTTGCTGGGCCCAGTTCCCATTACAAAGGAGTTATAAAGGGAACCTGAAGTAAGAGGTGTGTGGAGGCTGTCCTATTTATTTCCTTTTTATCAATACCAGTTGCCTGGCTGTCCGACTGATCCTCTGCCTCTACTACTCTAAGCCAGGCATGGGCAAACTTGACCCTCCAGCTGTTGAGGAACTACAAGTCCCACAATGCATTGCAGGAGTCTGACAGCCACAGTCATGACTCATAAAGGCAAATGCATTGTGGGATTTGTAGTTCCTTAACAGCTGGAGGGCCAAGTTTGCCCATGCCTGCTCTAAGCCATAGACCCCGAACAAACATGCAGATCAGTTATTTCAGGCACTTTTGACTGGATTAGCTGCATTCTTGTTTCAGGTGTGTGATTCAGACACTATGATGCCAACGATATCAGTAGGACTCTCAGACAACTGGTATTGTTTAGTTTAAAAGGAAATAAATATGTCAGCCTCCATATACCTCTCGCTTCAGGTTTCGTTTATGGGCCGGTTCACATGGACTTCTGCGTGGCGTTAAATGTCAACTGCAGCGCTCGTTGCTTAAAGGGACACTTAAGTAAAAAAAAAATTGAGTTTTACTCACCTGGGGCTTCCAATAGCCCCCTGCAGCTGTCTGGTGCCCTCGCCGTCTCCCTCCGATCCTCCTGGCCCCGCCGGCGGCCACTTCCTGTTTCGGTGACAGGAGCTGACAGGCTGGGGACGCGAGTGATTCTTCACGTTCCTGGTCACAATAGCGCCCTCTATGCTGCTATAGCATATATCATATACCATATAGCAGCATAGAGGGTGCTAATGTGTCTGGGAACGCGAAGAAACACTCGCGTCCCCAGCCTGTCAGCTCCTGTCACCGAAAAAGGAAGTGGCTGCCGGCGGGGCCAGAAGGATCGGAGGGAGACAGCGAGGGCACCGGACAGCTGCAGTGGGCTATTGGAAGCCCTAGGTGAGTAAAACTCATTTTTTTTGTTTGACTTAAGTGTCCCTTTAAGCACTGTCCAGTCAAGGGAATGGACAGTGCCAATGCCATTGTTTACTGTCATTTGCATAAATGCTCACTCGATCCCGATTTTTCCTGTCGTCTTGTTTATTCCTGGATGCTACATGGATCTCCGTAGTGCCGCACTTCCATGCCTCCCTTCAGAGGTCAAAAACAACAAATGACGAGAAGCGCCACCGAAGGTTTCTTGTGACCAGAAAAGCTTTTGAGCGAGATGCCATGGGACGCTCATTTGAATCAGCCCTAAATGTTCATCTCCATCTGTGTGAGCTTCCTCTTGAATTTTTGGATTGCGTTTTTCGTTCCACAGTACAAAGCGGTGGTAGCAGGCTAAAGGGAACCTTGACGCAACATTCACACTTATCCATGTAAATTCTACATGCGGTTTTCCATTGTGCAATTTTTTTTTTCCTTCAGTGGTGTTGTATTTGTGTGCACATTTTGTATACGATTTTTCACACCGTCCTCTACCACACCTTGTGTTGTAGTAATCCACCACCACTATTATCCTGCAGCTCAGACCATTGGCTGTATGCTCTATAACAGTATTCACCAACCCTGTCCTCAAGGCCCACCAACAGTGCATGTTTTGTGGAAATCCACAGAGGTAGTTAATTAGCATAGCTCCCAACTGCCCCTCTTTTGGAGGGACAGTCCCTCTTTTGGCAGCCCTGTCCCTCTTTCCTCCTTATTTGTCCCTCTTTCAGAACTTTGTCCCTCTTGCTATCTAAATATATATATTTATCTACTAAAAATGTGTTTGATTGACGCTAAACTTTATTCTCATCTTTTAAATTGATATATTACTAATTTTAAAAATGTTAATATGAAGGAAAATGAACCAGGATAGAAAGGACCAGTGTGGTTTGAATTATAAAACAACATATTTTTCTTATGAATCCTTCATGGTATGCGTGACTAGGGGTGTGATGGGGGCATGGCCAGGGTGTGACATGGGCGTGGCTTAAGTGTCCCTCTTTCTCATCTCAAAAAGTTGGGAGGTATGAATTAGCTCTGCTTAGATTCTAATTACCCCACCTGTGAATGTTTGCGTTTTCGTGCAAAACATGTACTGTTGGTGGGCCTTGAGGATAGGGTTGGGGAGCTCTGCTCTATGAGAAAGAAAAATGATGGAAGCATCCACATGATCAAGTTTCCCAGCATGCACCTCTGATTCTTGTCATACACTGGCAGATTTGACTAGAGAAACTGATTATCAGCTAGTGTGATTTCCACTGATCTCATCATGATGGTTCAGCCACAATCTAATTGTCTTGTATGACGTATGCCCAGCTGTTCATGCTTGAGTGGCATATGCTCTAGCATAGTTCCCCAATCCTGTCCTCAAGGCCCACCAACAGTAAGGCCGTGTTTCCATTTGCGAAGTGATGCGAGTGTGGCTACGCAGCCGCATCGCATCACTTCCGCCGCCGGCCGCATCTTCGATGCGAAAGTGTATTGAGGAGATGGGACTCGGCTGCGGGCGGATGCGGCTGTGCAAAAATCTGCAGCATGCTGCAGATTATCGGATCGCACCGCTCCGCACACCATGCACGCAGTCACCGCACCACACCTAGTGGAAACGAGCTCTAAATGTTTTGCAGAAAACCACAAACATGCACAGGTGAGGTAATTAGTGTCTCAGCAGAGCTACCACTACCTCTGTGGATTTATACAAAACATGCACTGTTGGTGGGCCCTGAGGACAGGGTTGGGAAACACTGATTTATAGGATATAGACACATTGGGCTTGATTCACAAAGCGGTGCTAACTGTTAGCACGCTTGTGAAAAGCCCTTATTACACCTAAAAATCCTTTGCGTGCGCTGATTAGCGCTCGCGCGCAAAGTACTTTTTGCGTGCGATCTGATTCAGCTTGGTGCGTGCTAACTACTTAGCACCCTAGTTAGCACGCCCAAAGCCTTTAGGCGTGCTAACTAGGTTAGCACCGGTTAGTGAATCAGGCCCATAGCATGCTACCAGAAATTCTATGCAGTCTGACATTGAATCCATTTTTTCTGTGATTTAAGTGTTTTTGTGACGACCACTTAGGATTAACCAATTCAGCCCGCGGGGATTTTTCACCTTATGCATCAGAGCAATTTTCACCTCCCATTCATTTACTAATAACTTTATCACTACTTATCACAATTTATTGATCTATATCTTGTTTTTTCCGCCACTAATTAGGCTTTCTTTGGGTGGTGCATTTTGCTAAGAATTATTTTTTTTATAAATGCATTTTAACAGGATTAATAAGAAAAAAATGGAAAAAATTCATTATTTCTCAGTTTTCGGCCATTATAGCTTTAAAATAATCCACGCTATCCGTTCATTCTCCTATTGGGCCTTCAACCCAAAACTGTGACAGCTGCCAAACACAAATTAACACAGTTTATAGCTAATGCATGTAAAACATACATAGCATCTCAATGGCGGAAACCTAAGCTATATTATAAAGTGCTCCTTGAACGTATACATGACTTAATGGTCAACGAAAAGATCAAAGCGAATCTATTAGACATGACACACCATTTTGAAAAGGTTTGGCTCCCGTGGAAACAGAACATGTCCTCTATAGGAATTCGCAATAGCTTAACATACCTTTACTACCTTTACTCTCTACTTGGATGTGTGGCGTGAGGTGGGCACCCCTGGTCTGACCCGTTCTAATCGTTGGTTTTCTTTTTTTCTTTTTATTTTCTTTATCATTCTGGTTTATTTTAGCTAGACTCTGACTAGCATACGTGTGCTTTGTTTCGTATGCCACAATACCAAGCCTATAATAAAAGACGTGAAGCAACCAAAGAGATCATTTTAGCATAACCAGGAAAAAAAAAAAAAAATAATAGCAGATATATGCCTATAGAAAAATCTTTTGAAGTCTGTTTAATCTTTACCAATAACGTTTTGGACCAGAGAGTTGTCAAATAACTATCTGTTGATATGTGTAACGAGCTGTTTTGTCTTGAAAAATTCTGTAAGCTTGTTATTGCACTGATTTTCTATATACCTGCTAATAAAAGTCTTTGATACTAAAATAATCCACGCTACCATAATTAAAACCTATGTATTTTATTTGCCCGTTTGTCTCGGTTATTATACCATTTAAATTTTGTCCCTATCACAATCTATCACCAATATTTTATTTGGAAATAAAGGTGCATTATTTCCGTTTTGCATCCATCACTATCTACAAGCTTATAATTTAAAAAATGTTTTTAGTATACCCCCTTCAAATGCATATTTAAAAAGTTCAGACCCTTAGGTAACTATTTCTGTCTTTTTTGTTTGTTTTTTTTAATTGTAATTTTTTTTTCCATTAAAAATTTTATTTGGGTAATATTTTGGTGTGGGGCATAAACAGTTAATTTTTAATGTTGTTATATGTGTAAATTGTAATGTAAAAAATATGTAGATGTAGTTTTACTATTTGGCCACAAGATGGCCACCTTCATTTTTGTTTTCCCTCCTTGTACTTCTCGCTAAGCGGAAGTACAAGGGGGATGCGGAAATTTTTCCGGGCAGAAAAACTGAAGCCTCTTGTAAGAGCGCTTCGGTTTTTCTGCGGGGGACACGGATCGGTGATCGGGAACCATATTCCCGTTCACTGATTCCAGGGCTACCGGGGGACACCACGGGGGCACGGTGCGCGGGAGCGCAGCAGAGCAGCCGCCTGGACGTGAGCTTCATGTCCAGGCGGGAGAAATGGTTAATCATGTACAATAGTCCATAAAGTAGAGCCTCAGTTATCCAGCACCAGCAGGGATCAGCTGATGCCAGATAAGTGTGTTTTCTGGTTGCTTGAGAGCCAATGTTAAAAATAGACCTAACTAATGCAGCACTATACCTCAATGTATATACATACCATGAACTCTGTCTTAACCGGAACTCAACTAACCAACAGTCTCAACCAACCAGCACAAATCGTCACCAAGGCAGTAATCATAGTGGTGAATGCCAACTTCTTAGGCTGTTTTTGGGCTCTGCTGTGCACTGGGTTGCAATGTATTTTAACATTCAACCTCCCTGGCTTTCAATTTTTCCAGGATTTCTGTGCAAAAAGTGATCCAATTAATTTTCATGACCTTTTTTTCCTGTAACTTGCCAAAATGTGTCAAGCAGGGATCTAGTATACAGTGCAGGAGAGTATTAAAGGATACCCGAAGTGACATGTGACATGATGAGATAGACATGTGTATGTACAGTGCCTAGTACACAAATAACTATGCTGTGTTCCTTTTTTTTCTTTCTCTGCCTGCAAGAGTTAAATTTCAGGTATTTAAGTGGCTGACTTAGTCCTATCTCAGACGGGAAGTGTATCCTTTAAGGTGTGTGCACCTCAATACTGTTCACAACAGTGAATAACCATCAATATCGCTAGGGAGGTTAACCAGGTCTCTACTAACTGGTATATGCACTTTTCTATTTAATCGCTATAATGAATATTGCCGAAGCACAACTTTAATATTCTACACAACCTGCAGAGGCTGCTGATATTTATTAGCAACCAGTTATGAATTATGTCTCACAAATGTCTCCTTTCATGCAGAAAATGAATACATGCATAAAAATGAAGATGGAAATGTTCACATTTATAACGTGGAGACTGGGGAGGCAACGCTTATTCTGAGAAATACAACATCTGTGAGTACACTCAGGAATTATTTGTGTGAAGACAGTTATCTATCTGCCAAGTACCATTTATACTCATGGTCCATGGATTGGCCCATTCACAAATAAGTTGACCCCAAGATCCTCCTGCCAACATCCTTTAACACAGCATGCCATACTGATAAAGATGCCCTTTCTCCATATGTAGTCAGTCCCACCCCTCAACGATACACAATTCAGATAACACATTGGAGAATTGCTAGTAGCTTTCCCTCCTCTGAGTGATGGCAAGCAGGGTTTAGCAGCAAGTGCAATTTTTTGTCTCGATTGCCACAAAACTGAACCAGCAAGCCATGGCAGAGGGGTTTAACTTACCTATATTGCTGCCTCTTGCCAAAGCCATCTTCCAGGTGGGAGTGTCGGAAAAATGACATGCCGCATGCAGCAGAGTGGCAAGAGGTGGTAATGTAGGTGCATTAACCCTCACCCACTAACACGCTGGTTCAGTTTTGCAGAAGGGGAATCTGAATCTGGCTGTTGACCTGCTCATCCGAGATGGCAGGATTCCCTGCATCTTCTAACTCATTGCAAGAACTTCAGGCCCTGGCAGAGGGGTTTAACTTACCTATATCGCCACCACTCGCCAAAGCACTGCATGCTGCTCTCCATATTTCAGGTGGAAGTGTTGGGAAAGATGGAGTGCAGCATGCAGCACAGAGGTGAAAGGTGATGTAGGTAAGTTAACACTCTCTGCTGCAGCCCACCCCCACTAACACACTGCTTCAGTTTTACAGCAGGCAAAACTGAATCTGGATCTCGACCTGCATATCCCTGATGGCAGCATTTCCTACATCTTCTGACTTCAGTGTGTCATGTGACCAACATTTCTGGGTGAAAGCTCTAGTAAAAAAAAAAAAAACAGATTATGCAGGCCACGCTATGAGGCACTGCCCACCCACGATCCCTTAGCAGTCTTTGCAGTCTAAAGGCCCATACACACGGGGTACGGCCGTCGCCGCAACCACGTGGCACGCGCGTGTTGTGGCAACAGGCCGCCCGTGTGTATAACGCGCGCGCCCCGAACCGTCGCCGTCGGAGCTGTCGCCAGGCGATTGACATGTTCAATTGCCGGCTACAGCTGTCGCCGCGACTTCGCCGGAACTGTCGCTAGTCCCGGCTAGCGATAGGAGACCTACGCGAGTGAATGGAGCATCCAGCCGGGGGATGCTCCATTCAGGAACAGCTTCCGCCGCGTCTCTGCCTTTCTGGCGAGACGTGTAGACAGCTGTCGCCAGCAGGGAGCTGTCGCTCCCTGTTCGCGTGCGCGCATTCTACAGGGGACAATTGTCCTCCGTGAGTATGTAGCTTTTGGATTAGGGAGGGCTAACAGACAAAACCTGAATTTTATGGCACAAGTGGGCAGGTTTTAGACAACTTTTCCCCCTACTCTGTTATAACTTCTGCTGCCTGTGCTATAGTGCTGGTTTTATTTTTACACCGAAGGGTCGCTTGAAGGAATGAAATGTTTTCATTTCAAGCTATTGAGAAATTAGCCCAAAGCGTTAGTTATTCAGTACCTGATTGGGTAAACTTCACTGTGATTTACAGTAAAACGCGTAATCACACCAAACACATCTACACAAAATCAACTTCATGATCATCTGTGAGAGAGTGAAAGAGTCACATAAATGTAGCCCTAAAACTAACATTAATCCTTAAAGACAACCTGAGGTAAATGTGATATGGAGGGTGCCATATTTATTTCCTTTTAAGCAATACCAGTTGCTTGTCAGTCCTCTAATACTTTTAGCCATAGGCTCTGAACAAGCATATGCTGATCAGGTACTCCAACTCAGCTGACTCAGATCTCACTGAATTAATCAAATACTTATTCCAGGGTTTTGACTCAGACACTACGTATGCCAAAAGATCGACAGTACTGCCAGGCAACTGGCATTGTTAACAAAAAATAAATATGGCAGCCTCCATATCACTTTCACCTCGGGCTCCCTTTAACTAACCTAACCTTGACTGAACAACGCTGAAATCCACCCAAAGAAATTGCAGGGCCTATTTTCCTTAGCTGTCGCAGAGATGGAGGAGTGTGCAAAGTGTATTTATAGGTATTTGTAGAATTGTAAGTTGAGTGACATCATCTTTCGCACCGCAGGATGAAGTGAATGCTACAAACTACAAAGTGTCCGCCGATAGAAGGTTTGCATCCCTTGAGAGCAATTATGTAAAGGTAAATGTCTTCTGCATTTTAATGAATGCTTTTATTTCTGAGTAGAAAAGAGAAATGGGAAGAATGTCATACTAGGAGGCAGGAAAAAAATAATTTGCTTTCAGCTACATCAAAATGTAGTCTATGTATTTTAAATATATATATATATATATATATATATATATATATATATATATATATATATATATAATGTGTGTGTGTGTGTGTGTGTACAGGTAAAACTATTGACAAGTGAAAGGTATGTTACAGGTGAAAAAATTAAATTTAGTGCAACAGTCCATTTAGTTCAATAATCCAACTAAAAAGGTGAAACTTATATATGGAATAGGAACCCTTTGCAGGTGTTCCCTTGAATCTGGGGAGAATTTTTCCAACTTCCTGTTGTTCGTGACAAGAAGGAAAGAAAGAGAATAAACACAATCATGAAAACTGCCTGATTGTATTCCTACTCCACTGTATCAGTAAAAATTAATACATTTGCCTTAACTTTAGTAAAAACACTACAATAAAGATAATAAAAGTGGATGGGTAAAAGGAAAGGTAGAAGTAAGACTGAAATGACGTAAAGTACAACTTGGAAAAGGTAATAAAATTTCTCTGGAATTAAACAAGCAGGAATAATAAAAACATGTAAAGATGACATCATTATGCCACCACGGTTCAGACAAGTCCTCGTAAAGTGGTTTCCTGAGAAGAGCAGGATCCCACCAACAATGCTTCCTGTGTAAACAGAACATTTGGGTGGTGGCAACTGAACATCTATGAGAACCATAGCTTTATTCCAGGATTTTGAACGACAATGTGATCTTGCTTTTCTCCAGGATAACTGTGCAACCGCTCTCCTTTTACTTTAGCTTGCAGTCATGTGATGTAGTAGGGTGGCATCATGGATTCACTCTCGTCTTCCAGCACTAGGGTTCCCTTTTCAAGCCTGTGGCAGGACACTATCTACATAGAGTTTTTAGGTTCCTCCTGTGTCTGCATGAGTTTCCTTCAGGTAGTCTGTGTTCCTCCCACATCCCCAACACATACAGAAAGGTTAAATGGTTCCCCAACATAATTTTGCTTACGCTAGGAAAATAAGAGCATGACTGTTGTAGGGATTAGATTGTGAGCTCCTCTGAGGAAAAGTTAGTGACATGACCATGGACTCTGTAATGCGGGGGAAGATGTCGAGATAATAATTCAAAATAATAATACCGTCAGTAGTGTCATCCTAAAAAGGCAATCAATAATTCTCTCTGCTTACTGTAAGCGACAGCAACATAGGAAAAAAAGTAATTCATAGTGCATTTTAACCTCCCTGGCAGTCTATTAAAACCGCCAGGGGGCAGCGCAGCACATTCATTTTTTTTTTCAAATCATGTAGCTAGCCTAGCGCTAGCTACATCATAGCCGCTTTGCAGCGGCATCCCCCCTCCCTTTCCGATGAAATCCCGTTCAGAACAGGATTTCCTGTTTGGCTTCCCACGTCTCCATGGCGACGATCGGGATGACGTCATCAACGTCATGGCGCACAGGGGAGTCCAGATCCACCCCTTAGCACTGCCTGGCGCTGATAGGCCAGGCTGCGCAAGGGGTCTGGGGGGGTGGCGCGGCGGGTAACGGCGAAGCGGCGCAAAGCGGCGGCGATCGGTTTGTACACGCAGCTAGCAAAGTGCTAGCTACTTGTACCAAAAAAAAAAAATTATGCAAATCAGCCCACGAGGGCCTGAGAAATCCTCCGCGGCAGCTTACAGCCAGGGAGGTTAATCTGGGGGAAATGTTCTTCTTAGAAAGTACACTGAAATGGAGATATATAGCGCAGACACTGTCTCGTATTGACCTGAGGAAGCGGGCATGTCCCGTGAAACGTGTTGACTTTTTATTGGTATCTAACAATATAAATCTTAACCACTTATCATGAGGTAAGACTGTTCCTATTACTTACCTCCACTCACTACATATTGTATCACAATTGGGTTGCCTTCTCCCACTTGAATTGTCTCCTCCCCTGTCCCAGGAGTTACTTCTGCAACTATATCCAGTGGTCCTTTGTTTTTTCTGGAACGGGACCTACTGTATGTTGACCCAACTTGAATCATAAACAAGTGGAGACGGTCCTTCTCCCCATGCCCAAAATAGTGGTTGCCTATAGCAACCTACGTTTGTGAGTAGTTGTTATTTCTTTACCTTTCCCCTAAATACTACACTACTGGCGCTCCTGGTGCTCTATTTGTATCCTTTTCTTACCAATACCTGGGTTTCCAAACCTTAAATTCATCTATCGGACCTCCCAGAACTTCTCATAAGTATGTGTACACGTGTATTTTAAATGTTACCATTGTTAAATGATAGTGGTCATTTAACAAAGCACCTCCATCAGTTCTTTGAGCAAAGTGATGTTGAAAATCTGCAGCAAATGGATATTTGCTCAAACCAGTGAAAATCTCCTACAAAACAATTTAAAGAATTATTCAACACATCAACTTCCATTTACATGACCTATATTTAAAAGTTGAAAAATATAACTACTTAAAGCTTTAGAGGCGTCACTAGGGTTGGTGTCACCCGATGCGGAAACTTATGGGGTTACCCTCTCTTACCTCATGAACCTCCATCCTCAGCAGGTAGTAACATTGCTTGTTATAGGGGGATGTTAAGATGATCACCATGTGGTCATGGTGGCCTCTGAACTCCGTTATCAGCTCAACATGGTGCAGCCAGAAGAGGAGGAGGGAGTACATCAGGCACTATCCTGATCTGTATTTACATAGCCTACTCCACTCTCCCTTAGCCTGGAGCTTGGTGTCACCCCTTACGCAGGTGACACCTGGTGCACTCTGCACCTACCACAACCCCCTAGTAAAGCATAGTGAAAGTGAAGCTACTGTAATGCAACATAGCCACACAAGAATAGCTTTTCAGCAGCAAGTCTCAGACCACTACACTCTGCTCAATGCTCATCAAGTCTCTAGTTAACGACCCTGACATACTGTAGATATCTGGCATAATAGAACTGTTCATTTATTTTACAGCGATGGAAGAACTCGTACACGGCCTCCTACCACATTTATGACATTGCAAACAGGTCATTATTCATCTGTGTTTAAGATATCAATTTTGTGTGTGTTTAGTGTTTTATATTTTATTTGCTGGGTATTCTCTGATAAATAACAACAATGTAATTTCTTGTAGAGAATTTTTGACGGCAAATGAACTTCCTCATGGAATTCAGTACCTATCCTGGTCTCCGGTTGGACATAAATTGGTACATCTCTGCCTTTTTGAAGTTTCCTCTGTCTTTTCAGTATTTACTCGATTCCTTTGGGATGTTTGCGCACCATGCTCTTCTATAAGCCACTCCTCCTGTGTGGTCTTGCCGGCCATGTTAATAGCACTACAAATGTTATCTACTCATCTTAGCCCTTCTGCCTTCATCTTTATCTCTCTTCACTTTGGTGAAGGTTTGTCTTCATAATATGAGACCAAGATATTTGTGTTACTTTTTTTAAAATGCAGCTCAAGCACAGTTTTATGTGGATGAAACAGATCAGTAACTTACATTAATAATGCCCCAATATTTTTTGTGCTAAATAAAAATCAAAAATACCTGCTGCACCCCTTAGATTCTCATCTCTTCCTTGGCAATGTTCAGCTACCCTTGATGACTCCTAGTCACTATGCTCCATAGTTTTCCTCATTAAAGCACATCTCAAGGTACAAATGTTTTCCAAGTTCTGTGCAGCTCCTTGATTAGCTGATGTCAAGTAAATCACTTTTGAAGCACTTGATCAGGAGCTCAGACGCTGGCCACCCCCGGCATATAGGCAGGTCCGGGCTGAGGCAGAGGCAAGAGAGGCTCCAGCCTCAGCTGAGCTGTGCGCCCCCTGCTACACCGCACCCTATCATTCCCCTATTGTGTTTGAAGCAGGGGGGCGCACTGCTTACTAAGCTGTCATTCCCCTATTGTGTTTGAAGCAGAAAGAAATAAGAAAAGGGGATACATGACAGTGACTGCAAGCCAGATAACTAGAGCTTAAAGCGGTTTAACACCCAGCATTACAACTTTGCTTTAAAAGATTGCTTACAGCTTAGAAATTATTATGCCAGATTTTTTTTTAAGCAGAAATTCACTGAATGGGTTAAACATGACATTTTAGTGTTGTATTTAACTAGGAATCCGCATCCGTTCTTATCTTTAGTTACAAATGTATCTTTGTTTGGAATGCAATTAGACCTCTGAAAAGCCTGACGGGGAAGCCCTCTTTGTTCTCTCAGAGCAGTGTTTGTTTATTACTTTGTAAATAGATACATTTGTAACTAAACCTAAGCCCGGAGGAGGATTTCTAGCTAAATGCAGCACTAAAATGTCATGTTTAATCCATTCAGTGAATTTCTGCTAAAAAAAAAAAATCTGGCATAATCGTTTCTAAGCTGTAAGCAATCTTTTAAAGCAAAGTTGAAATGCTGGGTGTTAGACCACTTGTTGGGGACCATGGGGCGGCTCTTAGTCTAATAGCAATCAGTGTGTGACGGCTGGGGTGGGAGGGATGGAGGGGCGCACTTTGCTGTCTCAGCCTTGGGTGCTGCAGGACCTTGGCCCGGCTCTGCATATAGGCTGTGACTGAGATTTTGTCTGTCTGCATCTCCCACTAGGCAATCTGAACTGTGGGATAGTGATGATCATAACCTGCTTATTACAATTACGTGAAATCTTTGCAAGTTGCAAGGGCTGCACCACCTATAGATTAGCCTCTGGTGTGGATAGCTGCCCCACAATTGGCCTCAATTCACTAAGGTTTATCAAACACTTTACCGAACGTTTGATAATTTACCTCATGGGTAAAATCTGATTTTTAATTCACTAAGGTGTTATATATTTATCGAATGTTTTATCTATAAAACATTAAATAAATATGTAACACCTTAGTTAATTCAAAATGAGATTTTACCAATGTGGTAAATTATCAAACGTTCGGTAAAGTGTTTGATAAACCTTAGTGAATTGAGGCCAATGTCATTAAGTTAAGTTGTTGTTGAGGATTGCTAAGCAACCACCATCGAATTAATACCTTGTCTTCTTCATTTATCTGCACTGTAGGATGCCGCTTGTTTGGACCAGGCTGCTGTCCCTCCTCCCCTTTACATTAAACAGTACACGCTGCTCGGCTACAGCCTAACAGTATATCTGTACCGATCTCACTCTCCGAACCCTCACCCTAACAATCAATCATTTAGGAATTGACCATGTGTATGAAGCTGGATGAGAATGATGGTAATGACTGTTTACTGTGGTAGAATACTGACTCATTAAAATGTTTTTCTTTTAATCCGGTATATTGTAGGTGTACGTTTGGAAAAACAACATATATTTAAGGCATGAACCTAGCCAAGCTTCTGTTGCTTTAACAAATGATGGCAAACAGGATGAAATTTTGAATGGCGTTCCGGATTGGGTTTATGAAGGTTGGCACTTTTTCTCTCTCTCTCTTTTTTTTATTTTTTTAAGGAAATTAATGTGGGATTAATGTGGGAGGGTAGCACCCTCTAGTGTCCACCTCCAGTAAAGTAGTAGAGGTGGACATTGCTAGTGCCCACCTCCAGTAGCATTGATGCTAAACTTTATTTTGAATTGCTTATTGTATATCACACCCGGGTATTGGGTGTAAAATGTGTGTTTGACCTGGGGGGGGGGGGGGGGGGTTAGGAGAGGGTTCAGAGCAGGGGCCAGGGTTGGCTTATCTGCAGGTGATAACCAAGAGTGGAGCCTCCTTATGCAGAGCTGGCGTTGGAGTGTGCTGCAGAATTCATATCTACCTGTCCTTGCTCCAGCTTGCATCCACGTGTCTACCTGGCAACCACTGCGGTCACATGACAGTGAACTTGGAGCTTTACTGGCCAGTTCAGAAGAGGGAGACACTGGGACTGAAGCAGGTGCGAGGAGAGGTAGGTTTGCTTACATCGGCACACTCCAATGCACACTTTGCATGAGGGGTTAGGGTGCCACATTGGGTGGGGGCAGCTAATTGGAGGGTCGTGGCTTCTGGCCTATATTTTACAGTAAAAATTAGGAAGACTATTGCAAAATTTAATTTTGCATGTAGTCGTAATTTTGATCGATCATTTTACTATGATGGGTCATTTTGGGAACGTATAACTTTCTTATGCCCACACTTAAACGTATCATTTCAATTGTGCAAAACTTAAATGGCAAGTAGACTAGTTTCTACATCATGCATAGTCTGAATTGAAAATTCCCTGTACTGATATCTGTGAATAAAGGGTGCTTCTTTTTTTCAGCCTTAACTGGAACCCAAGGGGAGAGTGATATGGAGGATGCTATATTTATCACCTTTTAAAAAATGCAAGTTACCTGGCTGTCCCGTGTCTCTAATACTTTTAGCCATAGACCCTAAACAAGCATGCAGATCAGGTCAGGTACTCTGACTGACATCTTACTGGATTGGCCGCATGCTTGCTTCAGGGCTGTGACTCAGACACTACTGATTTCAGAAGATCAACAACAGCACTGCCAGGTAACCGGTATTGTTTTAAAGGAAATACATATTGCAGCCTCCAATTAACATTATGTGGAATTTGATTTATTGCAGTCAATCTTGGAGCATAACGTTCAATGTAAATTGTAATCTCTATTATAAATATTTATAAATATGTAAATACATGTATTTATTGTATTATTTTTAGTACTGCTTATATTCTTTTTCAGAGTTGGTGATTGCAACAAACTATGCCCTCTGGTGGTCTCCTGGAGCAAAGTTTCTTGGCTATGTCCAGTTTAATGACAAGGATGTCCCCTCCATTGAGTATACCTACTATGGAGAAGATCAGTATCCTAAGACAATGAAGGTTCCCTATCCAAAGGTAAGAAATGACTTCTGGATTTCTAATTATAATATGGCGCTTGTTGTCCGCACAAGTTTAGAGGATACCCTTTTAAAAGTATAGTGGAACCTTGGTTTTTCAGCATAATTCATTCTGGAAACATGCTTTTAATCCAAAATCAGATGCTTACCTATGGAGAAGGAAGGCTCTGGATCTCATAGACCTCTCTCATAGACTCTCCAGCGATGTCCTGCCTTCAAATTTGCCACCTTTGGGAGCCCTCGGAAAACTTCAGAAGCGATCATGTTGCCGAGTGCTTCCAAAGCCAGATGGCTCCGAATGGCTCATGTGCGAGTGCGTGTGAATGCGTGCTTGTACACATGTAGTACAGGGCTGTCTGTATTTGGAAACACTGAGGAACATGAGTGCTTCCGAAGCCTTCCGAGGAGCCCCGAAGGCAGAGCTGGCAGTTGGTCAAATATCTGCAATGAGGGTGACAACGCTAGAACAAAAGGCACCGAGAGAAGACAGAGAAGCCTCTATAGCAGGGGTGTCAAACTCAAATACAAAGTGGGCCGAAATTGAACACTGGGACCAAGTCACAGGTCAACCTCAATGTCTACTGGCACCTTCCTCCATTATTATTATTATTATTTATTGGATTTATATAGCGCCAACATATTACGCAGCACTGTACAATAAATAGGATTACAGACAATGATACCAGGGGGTGAATCAGCTGATTTCGGCACGCGGCTCTGAGAGCCAAGCCCCGAAACTGGGCGCCGTCATAGCAGCAATGCTATGATGCGCACCCCGCGTAGCGGTAATTCGGGGCTCTGGGGGCTGCCACACCCCGAATTACATCTCCCGTCATTCGGCTCTCCCTGCGCCGAACTGAGTGGCATCGATATGACATGCACCCAACAGGGGTGACAGCACAATACAGGTAATAGACAATAGAGGTAATAAGCAATACAGGTAATAAGCAATAAGATACTCAACACAATGCAGAGATAGTAATACAATGCCAGATCATACACTGGAGTGGTAGTGGTAAAAATACAAGTTCCATAAATCTGGGTAAAGTGCACCCAGTCGAATATGATACACAAGGGGAGAGGGCCCTGCCAAAGGCTTATAATCTAGACCAGGGAACTTTACCTTATAAAGTTCCCTGGTGTCTAGTGATCTTCCTACATCCCCATGTACAGTAGTTCCCTGGTGTCTAGTGGTCCTTCCTCCCAAATACATTTCCCTGGTGTCTAGTGATCCTTCCTCCCAAATACATTTCCCTGGTGTCTAGTGGCCCCACCCCTCCCCTATACAGTTCCCTAGTGATTAGTGCTTCCGCCCTACCTCCCCTATATGGCTTTCCTGGTGTTCTAAGGCTTCACTTCCAATATAGTTGGATAAAAGACTAAATTTGTTGATAATTTAAAGAGAGTCTGAAGCGAGAATAGATCTCGCTTCAGACCTCATAGCTAGCAGGGGCATGCGTGCCCCTGCTAAAACGCAGCTATAGCGCGGCTTAACGGGGGTCCCTGTCCCCCCAAACCCCCTCCGTGCAGCGGGGGAGCGCTTCCTGGTTGGGGCAGGGCTAAACGCCGCAGCCCTGCCCCATGCGCGTCTGTCAGACGCGTATCTCCGCCTCTCCCCCGCCCCTCTCAGTCTTCCTTCACTGAGAGGGGCGGGGAGAGGCGGCGATGCGCGTCTGATAGACGCGCTGGGAGGCAGGGCTGCAGCCGTTAGCCCTGCCTCCAGGAAGAAGATTACCAGCGACCATTTTCCGACCAACTTTTGCGGGGGGTGGGTTGGGGGTGAAGGGACCCCTGTTAAGCCGCGGGATAGCGGCGTTTTAGCAGGGGCACACGTGCCCCTGCTATATATAAGACCTGAAGCGAGATTTAGTCTCGCTTCAGTGTCTCTTTAACATCCATGGAGAGGCAAGCTATGAGAGGACTGCAGAATGACACCTCCATTGTAATTAGGCCAGTCGATAAGGGAGGGGGTGTAGTTATACAAGATATTGAACAGTACCATCAAGAAGCAATTCGCCAACTGTATAATCAGGAAACATATCAATTACTATCGATGGATCCCACTTTTAAATTTCTTAAGAGACTACAAGTACTTTTGGGGGAAGCTAAGTCTAAAGGAATTATTAATGAGGAAGAGTATGCCTATCTATATGTGGATAGTCCTAGAATCCCTGTGTATTACCACCTCCCCAAAATACACAAGGGCCTTATTGACCCACCAGGGAGGCCGATCATATCAGGGATCGGCTCCATGACGTCAAATTTATCCCAGTATGTTGACTTATATTTGCAGCAAACAGTCAAAACTACCCCCACTTACATTAAAGACACAGGACATTTTTTGAGGATTCTCGATGACAGCACGTGGAAGGATGAGTATTGGCTGTGTACAGTGGATGTGAATTCACTGTACACGGTGATACCCCACGAGAGGGGAATAGAGGCAGTGAAATTCTTTATGCAGGAAGCCCAAACACTACTGGAAGATCAAATTGAATTCGTCCTGGACAGCATTCGATTTATAATAAAACATAACTTCTTTGCATATGAGGGTCAGTATTTCCTCCAGGGCACCGGGACGGCGATGGGGACACGGTTTGCTCCCTCTTTCGCAAACTTATATATGGCCCACTGGGAACGTTTCCAACTTTTTGGCCCAGAGGGCCCCGGACCCGCCCTGGTGCTCTGGAGGAGATTTATAGATGACGCCTTCTTTATCTGGCAGGGAAGTAGATCAAGTCTTGATGCCTTTCTAGTATGGATTAATGCGAATAGCTACAATTTGAGATTCACGGATAACTGTAGCCAGTAGCAGGTCAACTTTTTGTACCTCACAATATATATAGAAGAAGAGAAGATTCTCACTAAAACCTACCTGAAGCCAGTTGACACTAACAGTTATATTAATGTAGATAGCTGCCATCATTTCAAATGGCTTATGAATATCCCTGGAGGCCAGTTTTTAAGGCTCAGGAGGAACTGCTCGAAAGCTGTGGATTTTGACGCTGAATCAGAGGTATTACAGGAAAGGTTTGAAAACAATGGGTATCCTGAGGATTTGGTTATGAGAGCTAAGGAAAGGGCCAAAAACACAGAGAGACAAAAGCTGTTGGAAGAAAGGGAGGTACGAACTAGCCATACCGTTCAACAACCGAGTTTGATTATGGAATACTCCTCTCAAGCCCTGCGGGTTAGGAACATAGTGGGTAAATATTGGAATTTACTAAGAGAGGATCCTTTACTAACACCTATCCTATCAGAAAACCCCAGAATGATTTTTAAAAGATCTAAGAATTTAGGCAGCATATTGGCTCCGACTATAAAACGAACTGGAATGAAGAAGCAGAGTGGCTATTTTAAAAAGTGTGGATTCTGTAGGGCATGTCGAGAATCTGGCCCACCTGTTGAAAGAATTTATGACATCACATCTACATCTAATTAAGAGACATTTAAAATTAAAGATGTCACCAATTGTGACATGGAGAGATGGGGATTATTTATTAGAAATGTCCCGACGAGAAACCATGTGGATTTTTAACCTTAATACTCTTATACCACACGGACTAAATAAAGATTTAGATTTATATGCTTTTGAGTAAGGATCATCCAATCAGGCAAGGCTTCATAAGGGAGTCTCCAATTCCCCTCAGCAGCCAAGCTTTGAGAAAGGGGGGGCGTTCCTCCCGAAACGTCAGCAGCGACTGCTTCTGTGACGTCACGGGAACAGAGGGGAAGAAGGCGTACTGGATTTGCGCAATTGTCTACACTGCACGGAAGGACGTAACGCTCACCGCTGTCAGGCTGCATCATCCAACATCACCTCTGCCCTCTAGGGGATCCGGGCTAACTGGCCCGACGCAAATCAGCCGTCCAGTCTCTCTTACCTCGCCGCCGGCCGGGGCGGGTAAGATCGAGCGACTCTCCGGAAGATTGCCCAACTGTATACCCATGGACCAGGATTGGTGAGATTCATTTCATTTGTATCGCCAAGTATATGTGTTGATTATATCATCAAGACAACGTTGATAAGATAAACATTACTCCAGTTCTGCAACAATAGCATAAATCCATAAATTGTTCTATGGACACTGTTCCTTGGACTATCCATTACAAGTCACTTTGAACTTTCATTTTTCACAAGGAGTTCACTCTGCAATTAATTTATTTATTGCCAAATCATCATCACATCAAATCATTGATATTTTTATGCAACACGTTTTTAATTTTTTGTGCAATATGCATTCCATAGTGCATATGAACTTGATTGACATTTGAGCCAATAGAGGGAGTAAATAACCCCTCATCTACCTCAGGTTGAATTTGTTTTTAATATCTACTATTAAAGTTTTTAAAAGTTTTTATTGAAGTCTATCAGCGCAGTCTGTTGTATATATTTTGTTCTTGGTCTCTCTCCACTCCTCCTCTCTCTGGGCTAGTGCATGCCAAAATCACAATAGCAATTGCTAGCAATTTGTGAGCGTGATTTTGTGAAGCGATTTTTCAGAGTGATTTTTGAATGAATCGCTCCAAAAAATGCTACATCCAGTGTGTTTGCGATTTTGAAAAAATCACAACGCTGCTGTGAGAACACCGTCATAGGGAAAGCTAAGTAAGGCCCAGTGCACACCAAAAACATCTAGCAGATCTGCAAAACGCTAGAGGTTTTTTAAGCAGATTTCAGAGCATTCTAGGCAGGTTTAGAGACGTTTTCTAAACATGCCTAGCGTTTTTTTGGAGCGTTTTTGTGTAACAGATTACAAATATTGTTACAGTAAAAGCTGTTAGGGCCCGTTCTCACCTGAGCGGGAATCACGCGATTCCTGCTCATGGCAAACCGCTAGCGGTTTTGCAAAAACCGCTACATAATGTAGCAAGTGGCAGTGTTCTCACTGCTGCGGTTGCGGTTAGCGATAACAGCAGCGGTTTGCCGGCAACGAGCGTTCCGCGATTAGCGATTGTGATTAGCGTGCAAAGCACGCTAATCGCGATCGCTCCAAAACCGCCGCAGTGTCCAGTGATTTTTCCACGTTAATCGTGGGAAAATCACTCCCACAATTTTGCGATTATAAGTGTGAACGGGCCCTTACTGAACATCCTCTGTAACAAAAACGCCTGGGAAACTGATCTGATCGAGCGTTTTTCATAGCGTTTTTCCACTTTCCCGCTGCTGCAGCCCCCGAGTTTGCGTTTGTGGAAAAAACGAACCTCTCTGGTGTGCACCATCCCATTCACTTTCATTAGCCAAGTGGTTTTCCCCGTGCAAGTGTTTTAAAAAATGCTTCAGAACCGCTCTGGTGTGCACCAGCCCTAGAAGTGCAATCCTGGCAAGGAAAATTATTGTTATTATTATTTAGTATTTATATAGTGTCGCCATCTGCCACAGTGCTGTACAGAGCACATTATCTAGTCACTTAACTATCTTCTTTCTTCTCTTTCAGTTTTTCTCTTCTCATCGTTTCTCCCCTTCTCTGCATAAGGCCTCAGACACACTATAATCGCTTTTCTGAACGATTTTACCATGATTTTAATGTAAGTCAATGGGAGCCTTTTTTAAAAAGCTTTCATAAAGTTCTGATGGCTAAAAAGTGCTCAGAAAAGAGCTTATAGTGTGCCTGAGCCCTTATTATTTGTACGCTGCGGGTGAGTTGGGCCCCCGGGAGAGCCGAATAATGGCTTTTATGCTTCCACTAAACCCCCCAGCGGTGATAAATATTATTCCCCCTTCCGAGTCATTGCAAATCGGAGGAAGGTGTAATTTGTGGTACATCGATCACCTGAGCACTCAATTTCACTTACGCGCCCAGTGCAGCATATTATTGCTGCGCCGTGCCCCAAACCACCTGCTTTGCCTTCTCTCACCTCTCTCCAATCTTGTTATTAGAAACCATAATCTAAAGCTGGCCATACATGCATCATTTGTTATGGATAGATTCTTTCACTATGATCAAATCATAATGGCTTTTCCACCTGTCAGTACTGAGTATGGATGTGGCCTGTAGGGTTTCATACTATAGTGAAGTGGGTTGTGGGCAGGCAGTGATGCACTGCCACTGACCACCAATAAAAAGCAGGTAAGCAAGGCATGGATGTAGGGGGGGGGGGGGGGTGAAAATTGTCAAGGAAGGAGGGATACCAAAACTTTGGAAATTAGCATTAACGCGGCAGGGATCATCGTGCCAGCAGGGAGATCAGTAAGAATATGTCTGGTGAAGGGGGAGGGGATATCCGAGGTGGAAGAGGGGCATATTTGAGGGTTAGTAGAGATGGTGGCGAAGGGGAGGACATAAGTTGGGGGGAATGAGCTTTGGGGAATTAAGGTGGCCATACATCTGTTGACCTGACAGCCAATCAACCAACCGTTTTGATATTATCGAATCGGATAAAAAATTTGGGTGGAAATGGGTTGAATGTATTAATCTGAGATATTGGGAAATCTCGGGCCAATGTGGTTGTCAGGTGCGATAATCACGGCATGCGATAACCACAAATGATAGACACGACGTAAACCCTGGCCTTTGTCCCTCAAAATGTATTTTTTCCCCTTCCCCCCCTTCCTTCATGCCTGTACTTTACCTATTACGCTGTCCCTAGAGTGTTCTTTCTGTATTTCCGCATTGGCGCTACACGTGACTACTTGCATATACGACGTGGGGTGCGTGTGACGTCATTTGGGCTGGGGCTGCCATGCTAACGGGCCTCTAGTTTGTGTTTCCCCCAGGCCAAAAGGTCCCAGTCCTCCCCTGGTGATGGTCTTATAAAAAGATGCTGATTTGTCACCTGACTGTTACGCTCTTTATTCTGCTTATTTTTCATACAGGCAGGAGCACATAATCCAACTGTCAAGGTGTACACAGTGAATCTCGATGACCCGGGATATACAAAAACAGAAGTGCCAGTTCCTTCACTGATATCTTCCAGGTAATTGTTTTTTTTATGGATCCTGTCTCACCTTTGTAAAACAACAAACAGGCAGATGCACATTTCACAGTGTAAAATGTAAAAACTTTCAAACAATACTCAATTTCATAAATCAATTTCAAAGAGTACCAGTGGCACAGCTAAGTATCTATGGGCCGCAGTGTGAGTTATGCATGGGGCTGCCTCAAGAACTCTCTATATAACAGTGGATATAGAGCACCAAAACTGGCCTAGGACTGCCGCAGTGTTAGAGATGTCTATGAAAGGGGAAAACAGCTTGTCCAAGATCACCACTATTCAAAGCACATATAAAACTAATCATTACCAACATAGCACCGATGAAGTGTTAATGTGACAGTTGAAGGAGGGCCCTTGGTGGGGCCTTCTGTTCTGGGGACCCAGTGCAGTTGCAATCCCTGCATCTCCTATTTTTACACCACTGAAAAGTGTTATTGATGTATTTGAAGTAATGAGTATAGTGTGCTATTTTAGGATAGGAAACATAATTTTTTGTTATGCGTCCGAAAAGGGTAGTTGTTGCACTTCCTTCTATGTACCACCTGGCTACATACCTTATACAAAAAATATTGATAAATGCCTATTTTCCCAATGCCAATAGAGAAACTCACAAGATTTTCCTCTTTGAAATTATTAGTTTAACTTTTAAGCATCTTGCTGTTAGAATCCCAGACGAACCCTACTTGCCGCCGCTTTTTTGTTCATAAATCACGAGAAAGCCATGTAAAGACAGAAACACTATTATAGAGCTGCCACCATTCCAAAATAGACTGTATGGTAAACCTTACGCATTTTACCTGAATGTGAATTTGGGATGGAGACATGAATAAGGGTTTCTCTCAATAATGCAAAGAAAACCTAATTTAACATTAATCTATTTAATGGCCCTCTGACAAAAGCCATAAATTCCAACCCTAGGGACCTACCTGTGGATGTAAAGATTCTTAGCTACCACATATATGGAAAGCAGTGGCCAGTCAGAAATTTTGTTTACTCCCTAAAGCCCACCCCTAGTTCATGACCATGATGTCCCTAAAAGCTTATACACACTCTTGATTGATGTTGCCCAATAGGGACCGGTACCCAATCATTTGGGTGACATCACTGGGCCAACGTTGTATAGATGCTTAGTTAACTTACATCGAGAGCTCAGTATTGTGTAGTATGTACTGGTAATATGTGTGTGACAAAGCAAGTATATGAGATTAATACTCACAAACCAGGGTTACCATCTCAGGATTAAGAAGTCGCTCTCTTTAGATCAGAAAAGGGTGGACTTAGAGCAACAGTACAGGCAAACAGAGGCACCAAAAGGATAAAAGCCGATTGTATCAGACCTGCATGAGTTTTATGCTTCGTTCATAGCCTGAGGAAGCGGGATATGCCTGCTAAACCTTGCACTTTCTGGAGTATGTAAAAAAGTATTTGGTTGAACTCTATCAACAGTTTGTTGTGTCTATCTGGAGGAGGGGAATCTACTTCAGCCTCCCGTGGTTTTTAAACATTTTATCGACTTTTATTCTTATGGTTCCTCTGTTTACCTGTACATGATACATGCTAATTACAATTACGCATTCTGTTGCAATGCAGGGGGGAAGGGGGGAGTGGGGAAGGCTGAAGGATGACGGAGCGGCACTGATGTGATGTTACGTGGTGGGCACCTACCACGTAACCTTGTGCCACCCCTGCACTACCGCACATTAACTCCTGCGGGGATTAGCATGCAGCACATTAATCTTTGCTGAGCAGGGGTTATTGTGTGGAAGTGCAGGGGTGGCAGGGCTGTCACAGGGCAGGGTGCTGTGGGTGGCCTGCCCTATGTGACAGTAAGGTGCAGTGGCTGATACAGCATGCAGCGGGGGTGAGGGGGGGGGGGGGGCACACACATAGGTGGCGCTGTGTCCGGAACATCTTTAAAATTCCCTCCAGTACCTCCTATTGGTCTTTTAACCGATCAGTTGGAATCCTCATTGGTCTGTTAAAAGACCAATAGAGGGCACTGGAAGGAATTTTAAAGATGCTTGGTGGCTTGCTGTACTTAGTATAGGAAGTGCCAGGCTGGACTGCGTCCCACTCCCCTACAGTGTGATCCTTGATTTATGTTACCCCACTCATCCTCTCCCCTTCCCTCTCCTTAGATTATACATGTGTATGTGGGGAAATAGAAAGGGGGGGGGGGGGTTGAGTTGTCAAGCCTGGGACACCAAATAGGTCAGAGGTGGCCCTGCATTAATATTTCCAAATGCTGTTTTGTTCACAGTGGTGACTACATCTTCCACTGGATGTCATGGATCCTGGATGACAGAGTCTGTGTACAGTGGATGACCAGACTTCAGAATGTCGCTGTTGTATCAATATGTGACTATGATCACAGCTCATATGGATGGAACTGCCCAAAGGTAAATGATTACAGGTTCTTATTGTTATGTGGGCATGCTGCTTGCGATAAGGACCTGCAATTCTTTAATTTGAAAGGTACGATGTGTGTATTGGATGCCAGTACGGTTTTGAGGGACCATACAAACTCCATGCCTCCATTCTGCTAATATCCTGCCTGGGATACACACATGAAAATGCTAACTGCTTAGCCACCATTCAGTCATAAAGGCCAGCACTGTAATGTCCCTTCTGCAGTCTAAGAATTACAGATTGTCCAGCAAGCTCACGGTAAAGCAGAACCCCTAAAGTAACGTATTCACGTCGCAAGTTTTGTGCATTGAGCGATCATTTCTGAGATTTCATGACATGGGTATGTGTGCGCAATTAATTGAACGCTGTTTTGGGACTTACGGCGATTACGATCGTCACAGCGGAACGGATCTTTAAGCTCCTCATTTTTTTAACTCACTAAGTGCCCGTTCATTACAACGGGTAGAAGAAAGGGATCAGGAAACACTCTTTTGTCATTTGGCATCGCTGAGGGTTCCCAGATCCATCTTCCAGCCTGGACCTTAAGAAAGATATGGTTGTAGGAAGAGAAGAAACTTGTGGAGATGTCACACATTCCATGGATTCTGCAGTGCATACTGGGAGACGTAGTCTATTAGTGTGACTACATTTCTGTAGTTAATGAACTACAACATCTCCTGGCATGCACTCTGGTGGCTGGGGATGTGTGACATTAGAAGAAGGATGGAGGCTCTCAAATATATGGGGGAAGCGTAAGTGGGTGGGTAAGTAAATTCACACTGCCCCGCCTAGTGCCCACACCATTAAGCCCACTAACGCAGTTGTGTCTGCTTCTGTCCGCTTTTCAGCATCTGTAACTGGATACAACAGCATCAGTGGGCTCAGGCCCTCAATGAATCTCCCTCAGGGGGAGGTTCTTTTGTATATTGTAGTTGTTTAAGAGTACCCAGGTGCTCAGGTTCCTTTAAAGCAGTGGTCCTCAAACTAAGGCCCGCAGGCCGAATGCGGCCCCCTGAGGCTTTTTCACAGGCCCTCCACTCACAACATGTATTACTTATAGATGCGGTCCATTGCATCTTAAAATATCGGTAGCTCACATATAGAATAGCAGTGATGGCACCACCAATCCACAGGGAAGCCAGCGGGCAGTAATTTGCTGGTTTCCAATCGAATTCTGCATCGGGTGACCCTGCTGTTAAACTGAATGACAGGTTGTTCCCTGGGTATGCTTCACTGTCTGGCGCAAAGAGGTTTTTTACTATCTGCACATGCTGTGTTGGGGGCATAATATCTACTTTGGTTAAAGGAGTCATCAAGCAAGTAATGCTACCTAGAGTACTAACCTGAGGCTTCCTCCAACCCCTGGCAGCCGCTATGTCCCTTGCCGCAGCTCTGCCACTGGCTCCTTGTCCCCGACTGTGCCTCACCAGGTGTCCTCTACTTTGCCTGCACCAGCGCCGCTATCAATCGCCTCTACGTGGTCTGGAATGTACTGCGCAGTTGTAGAACTACACTCATGGACCACATGGAGGCAATTGATAGCGGCGCTCATGCAGTACAGGGCGACAGCAGCTGAGAGCGGAGCTGCGGCGAGGGACATAGTGGCTGCCAGGGGCTGGAGGAAGCCCCGGGTAAGTAGTACTATGGGTAGCATTACTTGCTTGATGACTCCTTTAAATGGGAGAAAAAAGGGCTGCAAGTGTTAACAGGTAATAGTTTACACTACCTAGGTACAATGTAATGTTTTCTACATCATAGTATGGATGTTGACCCGGCCCTTGACCAAAAAAGTTTGGGGACACCTGCTTTAAAGTAAACAACAGGCAGAAAAAGTATATTGCATTTGCAAACATTTTTCAAATTTAGTTGTAAAACATGAAAATTCTATTTTTTCCCTGAAATGACTTGGGAATATATATATTATATTAATATGTTTATACTTCATTACCATATTTTCCCTAGGATCGGCAGCATGTGGAAACAAGTAAAACAGGATGGATTGGTACTGTATGTATTTTATCCATATTTTATTGTATTTTCCCTCCCTTTTTACATGACATCTTTCCTGTGTCACATTAGTCAATTCAGTTATAATTCCAATCCACTATAGTAAGGGAGGGGCTAATGGAATGCATCTGGAAGGAGGTGATAATGTAGTCTGACTCACGTTATCAGGTATAACATCACCTTGTTAATAAATTAATCATTTTTGAATTGATGCAAATACAACAGTTTTTTTGCAAATTTTTACAGCTTGGAAATTGGAACCAGAACTCCAAGCTACATAAATGAACACATAATTTGCATCAATGCAAAATTATTAGCATCTCATTAGCCACCGTCTATGGCCAGTACTAGTTAGAGCTAAGGGACTGCAGAAATGATTACCTTTATTGGAAGGTATCTGTTGACTATTAGGTCACATAAATGTCATAGTGGTTAAAAAAAACAAAACACCAAATTTTCTGCCCAGTATAATTATACAGACAAGGGAAAAGGCAACCGAAAAGGGCGCCTGTAAAAAAGGGCGCCTGGTGTAGCCCATATATGCCAAATTCGTCTACAAAGGGCGCCCGGTGTAGCTAATATGCCAAATTCAGCTACAAAGGGTGCCTGGTGTAGCTAATATGCCAAATTCAGCTACAAAGGGCGCCTGGTGTAGCCCATATATGCCAAATTTGTCTACAAAGGGCGCCCGGTGTAGCTAATATGCCAAATTCAGCTACAAAGGGCTCCAGGTGTAGCCCATATATGCCAAATTTGGCTACAAAGGGCGCCCGGTGTAGCTAATATGCCAAATTCAGCTACAAAGGGCGCCTGGTGTAGCCCATATGCCAAATTCAGCTACAAAGGGAACCTGGTGTAGCCGAAAAAGCTAGTTTTAGTTTATAAAAAGGATGCTGTTATAGGCAGCTACATAAATGAACACATAATTTGCATCAATGCAAAATTATTAGCATCTCATTAGCCACCGTCTATGGCCAGTACTAGTTAGATCTAAGGGACTGCAGAAATGATTACCTTTATTGGAAGGTATCTGTTGACTATTAGGTCACATAAATGTCATAGTGGTTAAAAAAAACAAAACACCAAATTTTCTGCCCAGTATAATTATACAGACAAGGGAAAAGGCGACCGAAAAGGGCGCCTGTAAAAAAGGGCGCCTGGTGTAGCCCATATATGCCAAATTCGTCTACAAAGGGCGCCCGGTGTAGCTAATATGCCAAATTCAGCTACAAAGGGCGCCCGGTGTAGCTAATATGCCAAATTCAGCTACAAAGGGCGCCTGGTGTAGCCCATATATGCCAAATTTGTCTACAAAGGGCGCCCGGTGTAGCTAATATGCCAAATTCAGCTACAAAGGGCTCCAGGTGTAGCCCATATATGCCAAATTTGGCTACAAAGGGCGCCCGGTGTAGCTAATATGCCAAATACAAATACAGACAAGGGAAAAGGCGACCGAAAAGGGCGCCTGTAAAAAAGGGCGCCTGGTGTAGCCCATATATGCCAAATTCGTCTACAAAGGGCGCCCGGTGTAGCTAATATGCCAAATTCAGCTACAAAGGGCGCCTGGTGTAGCCCATATGCCAAATTCAGCTACAAAGGGAACCTGGTGTAGCCGAATAAGCTAGTTTTAGTTTATAAAAAGGATGCTGTTATAGGCAAAATTTGTTGGGCTATAAAAGGGCTCTAGATATAGCTGAGAGAAGTGATTACTATGACCTAACTTCTCCTACTCTCACACAGAACCCCACCTGATGGTGCCTAACCCTAACCCCTCCCTGGTCGTGCCTAACCGTAAGACAGCCCCAGGTGATTACTGTGAACTAAATTCTCCCTACTCTCACACAGAACCCTCCCCTAACCCCCCCTGGTGGTGCCTAACCCTAAAACCCCCTAGGTGGTGGCTAACCCTAACACTCCCCTGGTGGTGCCTAACCCTATGTCCCCCCGGTGGTGCCTAACCCTAAGACCCCCCCCCCCCCCGCTTGTGATGCCTAATCCTAACCCCCCCTGCATCCCAAAATCAAAAAATCTAAATAAAAAAATATCTGCTATAAAAGGGTGCCCTTTTGTAGCAGAATCAAAAACCTTGTAGCCAAATAAAAAATGTGGGCTACAGTAGGGTGCCCTTTTGTAGCCGAAAAACCTTGTAGCCGAATACAAATTATGGGCTACAAAGGGGTGCTCTTTTGTAGCCGAAAACCTTGTAGCCGAATAAAAAATATGGGCTACAAAGGGGTTCCCTACTGTAGCCAAAAACCTTGTAGCTAAATAAAAAATATGGGCTACAAAGAGGCACCCACTTGTAGCCTATATAAAAATTCGGGCGCCCTTTTCACCACCTTGTAGCCGATATTTGCAAAAATAACATTGATGTCTATGGAGGCGCCCTTTTCATGCAGGCAGCTCAGGCTCCCTTTTCAACTGTTCCCAGGAAAAAGATGCTACATTAAAGGGTAGTGTCTGAATCACACCAGAAACAAGCATGCAGCTAATCTTGTTATATCTGACAATAAAGTCAGAAACACTTGATCTGTATATGCTTGTTAAAGAGAACCAGAGACGAAGCACCCTCTTGTATTTTATTACATTTATCAGTGGGAACATGACAGTAAACACCTACCATGCTTTTAGTTTTATTCTTCTCAGTCTAATCTATCTGTTATCAACTGTAAGATTATTCTTTACAAGCTATCAACTGATCTGTTTATTTTGTGTGAATCGTTCATCTCTGGTTCCCTTTAAGGGACTATGGCTAAAAGTATTAGAGGCTGAGGATCAGCAGGTCTGCCAGGCAACTGGTATTGTTTAAGCGGAAGTGCCTCCATATCCCTCTCGCTTCAGTTGTTCTTTAAGTCAAATGAAAGATCCTGGCAAGAGATCATGGCCTATATGCAATTCACTTTTTCTCTCCTGAGTTTTCTCCTAAGTGATATTTTTACATTTGTTCATAAAATGCCTTTTAAATCACCAGCAAGCAAGAACATACGTAACATCATTTTTCACCTACTTTTTGGTACTTTTCCAATTGCAGAGTACTCAAAAGTTGTTCTAAAAAGATTTTGAAAAATGATCTCCTAGGAAAAAACTTAAGAGAAAAAAATGAATTGAATGAGGGCCAAAGTGCAGATAAAAAAAGCAAAAGCAGGTGAAATAAATCATGCAGCTATACTATGTTATTGATCAGAGCCCTACTTTGAGACATTTTAAAGGGAATGTGAATTGAAAATAAACTCATGAGATTTTGAATTGTATGTGTCGTACAGCTAAGAAATAGAACATTAGTAGCAAAGAAAAGAGTCTTGTACTGTTTCCAGTACAGGAAGAGTAAAGAAACTTCGGTTCTTTTCCGTTAGCCGGGCGCAACCACTAGGTGGAGCTAAAACTCAGTTAGCCGGCCGCAACTCAGCTAAGTAATGTAGAATGTAATCTCCCTCTGCAGCGATCGCTGGCAGCAGAGTTACATCTTTTCCTACTATCCATGGCGGCCGGGAGGGGGAATAGTAATTAACGCCGCTGGGATTTTGCAGGCCGAGGGGCATTACATTCTACATTACTTAGCGACACCTAGGGGTTGCGCCCGGCTAACGGAATAGTACCAAAACTTCAGTTGTTATCTATGCATAAGAGCTTCTCTGAGGTCTCCGACCCAACCTAGGTTGAAGACAGTGCTGTTTTCTGAAGCACTTCATCAAAAGCACTACATCAAAAACACAGTGAGAGGCAGCTTTAGATAAGGTTTTACTGCAGGTGAAGATCAAAGGCTCGTTAGCCCTGCTCTATTTCATAGTTTAAACTACAGGGGGCTTGATTCACTAAAGGGTGCTAACATAGTTAGCAGGCCTAAAAGCTTTGCACGTGCAAACTAGGGTGCTAAGTAGTTTGCACGGGCAAAGCTGTTACTGATCGCGTGCTATCCAGTGCGCCCGAAACGTTGCACCGGTGCACGCGAAACGCCAAATTTTTTTGCTTTAGTGTCTCTTTAACCCATTCAGGTTCCGTGGTTTTCACGTGAGAAATTTTCACCTCCCATTCATTAGCCTATAACTTTATCACTACTTATCACAATGAACTGATCTATATCTTGTTTTTTCCGCCACCAATTAGGCTTTCTTTGGGGGGTACATTTTGCTAAGAGCCACTTTACTGTAAACGCATTTTAACAGGAAGAATAAGAAAAAAATGGAAAAATTCATTATTTCTCAGTTTTCAGCCATTATAGTTTTAAAATAATACATGCCTCCATAATTAAAACTCACGTATTGTATTTGCCCATATGTCCCGGTTATTACACCGTTAAAATTATGTCCCTATCACAATGTATGGCGACAATATTTTATTTGGAAATAAAGGTGCATTTTTTCCATTTTGCATCTATCACTATTAACAAGTTTAAAATAAAAAAAAATATAGAAATATTTCATCTTTACATTGATATTTAAAAAGTTTAGACCCTTAGGTAAATATTTACATGTTTTTTTTTTATTGTAATGGTTTTTTTTATAGTAAACATTTTATTTGGGTAGTTTTGGGAGGGTGGGAGGTAAACAATAGATTTATAATGTAAATGTGTGTTCATTTTAATTTATTTTTATTTTCAGTTGTAGTATTACTTTTTGGCCACAAGATGGCGGCCATGAGTTTGTTTACATGACGTCACTCTAAGCGTAACACACGCTTAGAGTGACGCATCGGGGAGGGAACGGCCAGAAAAGGCGCAGCTTCCGAGAGAAGCTGTCGCTTTTTCAGCAGGGGAGAGGAATCAGTGATCGGGCACCATAGCCCGATACATTGATTCCCTGGCTACCATATCCGTGGCCGGGAGCGCGCGTGCACGCGCACGATTGGCCGCGGGAGCGCGCGGTAGCACGCATGGTTCCTGGACGTAGTTTCTACGTCCAGGAACCAAAATAGGTTAAAGAGGAACTCCAGTGAAAATAATGTAATAAAAAAAGTGCTTCATTTTTACAATAATTATGTATAAATGATTTAGTCAGTGTTTGCCCATTGGAAAATCTTTTAAATCCCTGATTTACATTCTGACATTTATTACATGGTGACATTTTTACTGTTGGCAGGTGATGTAGCTGCTGCATGCTTTTTTGGCAGTTGGAAACAGCTGTAAACAGCTATTTCCCACAATGCAACAAGATTCACAGACAGGAAACTGCCAGGAGTACGTAGGAGTCATACAGGGCCCCCTGATGGTCTGTTTGTGAAAAGGAATAGATTTCTCATGTAAAAGGGGGTATCAGCTACAGCTTGGGATAAAGTTCAATTCTTGGTCTGAGTTTCTCTTTAAGCTCACTTATGTAAACTAAGCTTGGCCGTGTAGAAATGCGGTCCTGCATCTGTGACTTGCGATACCCTTTAGAACATGAGCCTTCGGCTTCTACCTCATTAACATGGCACCAGAGGAACAGTATGATCCGCAGCCGCAGTGATGTGCCGTGGTGATGTCAATACTACCCTGGCGTTTTCATTACTCTCTAGGTGTCTTTGTCATCATTAACTGCTCACATCATCCCTGTCACTTGCTAGCTATCCGTGCATACATTAGTCAATCAATGTTAATTGGTAGGAACACTTATCTGATACGTGCTAGGGATGTATTTCTACCCTAATTAGCGCAATTAGCAAATACAAACCTAATGGCTTGTTTGAACAGTGGCACAGATATAAAGATAATGACAGCTGCATTAGGCTGTACTTTGCTGCACTAAATTGGACATTTGGTTCGAGAATGCCTTGACTCACGACAACCCTACAGAAAACGCAAGCGCGCCGCAGAAATGAACATCTGTGATTCGCTGCTTGATATTGCTGTTTAACAAGATGACATCCAGCCTGCTAAATATAATGTATTCCTATAATAGGCAAAAATTAGATCACATTTCTTATGCTGCTATCATTATAGCTAAATATAACTTTAGTTTATCTACTCCTTTTCATCTTGTAACATACAATAATATGTGTATTATAGTATAAATATGTTTATGTTGTAAATCATTTATCTGGTAGGCTGACTTCAAGTGCACTGGAGACGAAAGAAGTCTTAGGTTTTTTACTCACCTGGGGCTTCCTCCAGCCTCCTTGAGACCGCAGAATGCTCCCGGCCTTGCTTTGCATAGTTATACTCTTTAACAAACTGTTTCCTTAAGGTACCCATACACTATGACAATTTCCTGTCGAAATACAGCAGATTCAATCATCGTGATCGAATCTGTTGTGAACAAACAGCAAAGGACAAGGAATGTCCCTCAATGAACCGCACCACAACAGTATAAAGAAGTAATTAAGCCTTTATTTAATCCATATCAATATTAAAACCACAAAAACAATTGCACAGCTCAATATAGCCCTATAATGTACATATTGGAAAAAATCTCCATATGAATACTATGAACCAATAATAAACGTGCAAAGTCCTCCACACACTGGAAAGTATAGTGAAAAATGAGTGTAAGCCACTGGTGAACTAATATAGCAAGTGCATATGCACCCTGCATACAATATGCACGGGTGTTGAAAGAGTGGAGAAGCTGAGAGTGCAGGAGTATAATAAAGTGAGGAGAAACTGGTGCAACGCACCAGAAACAGAGCCAAAGTATGAGTGAAATAGCAGAGTACAAGTGACTGCACCAGAGAGGCACTGTGAATATGAAGAGACCAACCTCGAGTGTTGAAACACCGCGGCAAGAACGCCAGTGATAGGTAGGCTTACCAGGAGAGGACTGAGCGAGAGGGCGCAAGCGTGAATCTGCTGTGACAACGTTAACGCAAATGTTGACCGATCAACTAATTTCCACCCAAAATCGATCGATTCAACCGATCTGTCCAGGTGGAAAATTTAGCTCAATCACCAGCAGGTCGGGGACGCGTCGTTAGCGGCGTTCAATACAGTGACAACCGACGCCGCAATACATCACCTGTCCGCTAGCGCAAGTCCCCGGGTCCCCGCAGTCTCTCACTTCTTCCGGCATCTTTTCTGTCTCCTATACAATACACATACAATATGACGGGGTTTTAAATGAACAATCAGCGTTTATTCTTCAGTGTTCAAATTTCTTCTAGATTGCAGACAGGTACCACAAGAACCACATACAGAACTCCACATCAAAACATAGGACTGCCTGACACGTGTTTCACGGTCAAAGACCGCTTCCTCAGAGGCACCCAGTATATACACATATCTGCTAAAAAATGCACATATAATATCAATCGTACAATCAATTACATACCAGCCATGGTTATATGTGTGGATCAGGATACAGGCACAAAAAAATCATAATTGTATCTTACCAATTGTTGATTCATAGGTAAACTCGAAACGCAATCTGCAAAAATCGTAAGTATCCATGAAATCTCGGATATGTCCATAAATACTAAAAAGCACTAGAGCCCAATCACCATAAAAATCACAGTTGTGACAATATGAATTTAAGAAAATAAGTCCCATGCAGAGCACTATGAAATTGAAAGAAATATATCCTATACACAAAAAGGTATGACTCAGATACAGGAACCAGATATATGTGACCCCTGTCTATATAATACACAGCATAGTGCTGCATATTGAAAATCCCCAGAACATGTGAAAGTACAAAGTGGAGAAATAACCGCTGGGCAAGTATATATCAGCTCTATATAGATCTGGACCCCACAAGACAGTTTGTGGGGGCAGTCCATACGCCATCATATAACACACATTGTCCAACAGCACTAAGGAAATGAGTGCAAATAGGTCCCAATCACCAATTACATATATAGAGTGACCCTCCAGTAATAAGGTTATAGTGGTAAAACAAGCAGGAGATACCCATATACCTCATGCAGTAGCTACATGCTCTGATCATATAAATACCTGTAAGGAACAGTAAATCTGTTCTCCTAAACGAAACCCTGGACGCTGGAGCGCATCCCTGGAAAATAGGTAATACCCAAAATGCATCCACATGCCCATAAAGAAGAGAAAAGTGTCCAATCAGGAGGAACGTATGGCGAGGAGGGCGGGACATAACGGATGCATGCCGCCGTGGCCCGCACGCCAGGCTAAGTGGAACGCAGGCGGAAGCAGATCACTGCTATCCGGAAGTGTCGTACCGCGTGACGTAGCCAGTATGCATGCGTGTCCGCGTGTACGCACCTAGCGCACTAGGCTGACCTGCGCATTAGAGATGACACATCTACTGTCCTCAAAGGAGAAGACACCCTTGGAGAATAAGAAAAGAGGCTGAATATGGTTAATATGTCTCCACTTCCTGTGCCGTCCTGTGAGAAGGCGAAGTTCAAAAAGTAGAGGGCGCGGTACTGTTTGAACTTCCGCTTGTCACAGGACGGGACGGGAAGTGAAGAGTAGATGGAGGAAGAGGCTGGACGAAGGGACAGCATGGACCCGGGGACTCGCGGGCGCCGGCGGACAGGTGATTTATTGCTGCTGGCCGGGGGAGCAGGAGTGGCGAGGCAGGACGGCAGCAGCAGTTCCACAGGTTGTAAATGGATTTCATGCTGAAATCGATTCAAAATCTGTGTGCAGTGTATGGGCAGCCATTAGATCCCTCTCTGACCAGATTCGATTAGAGAGGGATCTATCTGTTGGTCGATCTGGTGGCAATTGACCAGTGTATGGCAGCCTTTACTCCTATACCTCTCTGACACTGGAGCTTTCCTTGGTAAGTTTTGATGCTCAGCATCCATAGAGTGTTTGGAGCCCCATGTAAATCTCGCACTGAGGCCCCAAGCTCATTAATTACGCCATTTAATTTATAAGAGCCACTTCCGGCATCCAAATTATACACTGGGCGTCACTATAGCCGCAATTGAAGGACCACTTTAGCAAAAAAAGTAAGCCGCTAAAATCTGATAGAACCGACAGGTCTTGGACTACTCCATCTCTTAATGGGGGATTCTCAGGGTTTTCTTTGTTTTCAAAGGCATTTTAAACATGGGCCCCTCTGGTTCAGGAGCTCTGGTGTGGTCGCAACTTCTGCATCCCCTATTGCTAAGTGGAGGGACACTTTTATTTTGGAGATTGCGGTGCATATATCAGCGGGAGGAGGGGGTATAGGTTAGTGTTAAGAGTAGGTAGAGGTAGAGTGTGATAAGAGGGTTAGGTAAAGTGATTGTAGAACATCAGTAAAATTACAGATAGCCTGCTATTGGTATTAGCTAGTGCCCAGTATTAGAATATTTTTACATTTTGGTAATTGCCGCCCTTTTTCAGCAGCAGCCATGACTGTGCAGGTTTGGCCATCCTCTTCATACACCGCTTGATATTTGTTGATATATGATATTTGCATAGGGTGCTTTAACACATTTCTACTGTTTTCAGTTCTTTCCAGACATGCCAACTTTCACGTCGGATGGTTTATCGTACTACCAGATTCGCAGTGACAAGAATGGATACAAACACATCCACTACATCCAGAACTCTGTGGTAAGCAGCACTTAAAGGATACACGAGGTGACATGCGGCATGATGAGAAATAACTAGGCTGTGTTCCTTTTTTTCTTTCTCTGCCTGAAAGCGTTAAACATCAGGTATGCAAGTGACAGTTTCTGTCCAGGTCGGGACTAGGTCGGACTATAGTGTAACCCTCACTGGTATGGAATTACAGCCATAAAACACTTTCCTGGCAGTAAATGGCTTCTGAGAGCAGAAGGAGATAAAAGGGATCAATAGTTCATAGATTTTAGCTCTGGCATACTTCAATGAATGTGTCATTGAGCATAGACAATGAAACAGTAAAACTTAAATAATAGATTTAATTATAACATAAAACTGTGGGATATCTCAAAAATAATCGGGATGGAAAGGAAGGAGCGGTAAGTATTAGCTTTTACTTCCCTACCCACTGCATATTTGGCTTTTTTTTTACATCTGGTATCCTTTACCCTTCCCTCCAGCCGATACTCCAGATCAGGTGTTTTTGTGGCTACACATGTTATGAATATGAATATCCTGGTGTCCACACTTGTTTTATGTCCCCTGTAAAGCCCCATCTACACCATACAATTTTTTGTCCGATTCGATTCAATTCGATTCGATTTAATCCGACATGTCCCATTGGGATTCAATTCAATTTGCTATTGTTTTGCAATGGCAAATTTAATCAAATCAAATGCCGATCGAACATGTCGGATTGCATAGAATCGAATCAATGAATCGAATCTAATTGAATCAGACAAAAAAATGTATGGTGTAGATGGGGCTTAAAGCGGATCCGAGATGAAAAACTATCTCAATAGAATCTGATTATTTCTTCCTGTGATACAATGACAGCAGCCATGTTGTTTGTAAACATTACACGCAGGCAAGCTTATATGTATCTTCTGTGAAAAAAACCTAAATCTCCCCTCTGCCTCTGAAATCTCTGGCTAGTAATACCTCCCCCTCCTCATGCCCAGAATAAGCTCCCATGAGCCCTTGCTACTGCCATGGCTCTCTGAAAACCTGTGGGCAAGGCTTGTTTAGTTTATAGGGAATTAGAGTATTAAAACAAAAAAGTATTTGGCTTGAGGAATGCCCTATAAACAATAGGAAATGAACACAATTATGCAATAAGTAAAAGTTCATCTCGGATCCACTTTAAGATGGGCCCCAGGCTGTGAGGGTCATCATAGGGAGGCAATGGAAGGACTGAAAACATTAAAGAGAAACTCCGACCAAGAATTGAACTTTATCCCAATCAGTAGCTGATACCCACTTTTACATGAAAAATATAATGATTTTCACAAACAGACCATCAGGGGGCGCTGTATGACTGATTTTGTGCTGAAACCCCTCCCACAAGAGGCTCTGGTACCGTACGGTACTCTGGGCAAACTGCCACAATGTAACAATGTTCACAGACAGGAAATAGCTGCTTACAGCTGTCTGTTAAAGCCAGAACAGCTAGAAACAGCTACATAATCTGCCCACAGTAACAATGTCACCATGTAATACATGTCAGAATGTGAATCTGGGAGAGGAAAGATTTTACAATGAGCAAACACTGACTAAATCATTTATACATAATTATTGTAAAAATTAAGCACCTTTTTATATTAAATTATTTTCACTGGAGTTCCTCTTTAAGGGAGCCTATCAAAGTTTGCTGGGGTTACGCCCCTATTGTGGTGCTGAGCTTTTGGCTTTAGTTGTGTTTGCGCCACACACCTGCAACAAGCATGCAGCCTGTGGAGTCAGACCAGAGTCAAAGCATCTCATCTGCATCCTCATTCTGGGCCATTGACTACAACTGGCATGGTTTATTAGAAAATGAAGATGACGGCCTCCATATTCCTATTAATTCAGGTTCCCTTTAGAAGCCATGTCATTTCGTTTTTCAAATATGAGCAAAAGAGAAATCTTGAGCTGTCAATGAATATTTCTAGTAAAAGGCTCTTATTAATGTGTAGAGGTGGTCATTGAGGTGCTAATAATTCTAGCTTTAATTTATAGATACAACAGTACATTTACTGAGTCATTCATTCTTGAATTTTTGCTTTTTTGCCTTTGCTTTTTTTACACCACAAAACATGGAAAATAAAAAAAATGTTACCAGAAAAACATGGGAAATTGATATTTTTACCGCGAAAACGTGTACAACGTATATTTTTACCGGAACTCTTCTAATGCGATAACACGAAAAAATCTGGATTTTTCCTGCGAAAAAATTCATGAAAAACGCAAAAAATATTAACTTTTCGTGAAAATTCTTTCTCAAAAGTTGAATTTAACATAATTTCACGAAAAATTATGCAGAAAGAATATTAGTATTTTCGCTCATCACTGTTTGTCTGTCATTGTTGCAAGGTATAGAAAACACTTGTACATGCCCTGATTTCACAATCTCGCTCTGTTCTCTCTATTAGGAGAATGCCATTCCGATTACAAGTGGAGAATGGGAAGTGCTGTACATAACACTTGTTACAGATAATGCACTGTAAGTATACCAGAACTAAAACCTGGACTTTTGTAAGGGATGGGCTGTATAGCTTTCAAAATGCAGGTTGTAGCAATGGGTAAGCATACCTCCCAACTTTTTGCAATAAGAAACTTAAGCCACACCCCTGCCACACTACTATCCACGATCCTGCCACACCCCTAGTCACGCATACCATAAAGATTACACAAGAAAAATATGTTTTATAATTGAAACCACACTGGTCCGTTCTATCCTGGTTCATTTTCCTTCAAATGAATGTTTGAAAAGAAGAAATTTTAAAATGTAAAATCCTTGTGTACACATACTTATAAGAGAAACATTCCCCCAGAGTAAAATGCACTCTAAATTACTTTTGTCCTATGTTGCTTTCACTTACAGTAGGCAGTAAAAGTCTTATAGATCTGACAGGTCTTGGACTAGTCCATTTTGTCATGGGGGTGTCTTAATATTTCCTTTATTTTTTACAAAAGCAATCCCTAGCAGGGATTTAAACAGACATGCTGGCCAGCCATATAGCCAATCAAAAAAATAAAAAAGCCACCATGAGCAGTTATACGAGTCTGGAGCCTGTCAGATTTTTACAGCCTACTGTAAGAGACAGCGATGTAGGAAAACTCTCAAGGATCACAATGCGTTTCTTGGGGAAGTAGGTTCCCCCTTCCTCAGGCATATAAAGAGAGCAGAATTTCCATTGAGCTGTAGTAGAGCCTAGCGCCCTTCCCTGTTCTTAACCTCACCATTGATTTTTTTTTTTCACTAAGATGAAATAAGTTTACTTTTACCTGTTCTATCACCTGTTCTATTTTGAAACTATTTTCAATAATGTTATTTCAATTTGGTGCCTCTGACCCATGTACATAATCACATGGGTCAGAGGCTGTGTTGTTCTGTTTATAACTACAGAGAGTGACTTTTTAACCCAAGTGGGTTCGGGTTTATCCTCCCCACCAGCCTATTGTTGTGCCACAGTCAAATGTGAGCATAATTACATAATTATTCAGATGCCTGTGTCAGAAGCAGACCGGGCCGAGGCAGTGGCGAGAGAGGCTCCAGCCTCAGGGCACAGTGTGTGTGTGTGTGTGTGTGTGTGTGTGTGGGGGGGGGGGGGGGGGGTGAAGCAGAGAAAAAAAGGAAAAGGGGCTACATGGCAGTGACTGCAGCCAGCTAACTAGATATTAAGGTGTTGGGGGCCCTGGGGAGCCTCTTAAGTCTAATAGCAATCAGTGTGTGACAGCTGGGGTGGGGAGGATGGAGGGGCGCACTTTGGTGTCTCAGCCTTGCATTCTGGAGGACCTTGTTCCGGCTCTGGTCAGAAGCTTACTACACTACATTGGGCCATATCCTAATAACTTATACTTTCAAACAAAATACATTTAAAGCTCCCAGCATGCAAGAATACTCAAAATATGTACATTTTTTCCCCCAGAGTAAACTGCATTATAGATTTATTTTTTCCTAGAAAGGAAGAGAGGGGGGGGGGGGGGTTTGGAGGAAGAGCCAATGGCCCATATCCAATTAACTTTTTCTCCTAAGTTTTCTCCCAAGAGATATTTTTTTCATCTTATCTAAAAATAACTGTTCAGCACTGGAAAAGGTACTACAAAGTAGGTAAAAAGGACATTTCAGACTACTGGCAAATAAATTATACTCTTTTAGTATGAAAACTTTACATTGAGTTTTAGAGCAGACAACATACAGGTTACAGAGCAGGCACTTCTCATGGTACATACATCAACGCATCAATATCCATGACATACATTAAGCAGGTTGAGAAGGGAAAAACCGAGTCAGTGTCTACAAACAGAGCCATGGCAAATGTTGAAGTAAGAGCTGTACAAAAGTATTGCGCGTAACATGACCAATAAAAATGTGTTGAAGGACAGGCGTAAACGACTAAATGGAGGTGTAACCCATATGGGTGAACTTCTGTCAACTGTCATGCTTACGTTGTTACTATACACCCAGGGGAGTAACTAGAAATCACTGGGCCCCCCTGCGAAACTTTGGATGGGGCCCCCTCCCACCAAGGGGGCTGGGTGATGTACACAAGACCATGCTGCACACTGAATGGGGACTGTCTACAAATCTTTGTCTGCAAAACTTTTTATGATAACTTATCAGTGGCTGAGCAGATGCAGTCATTAGAAAAATTGTACTGAGAGCAGAACATTTTTTCTCTCCATGCCCCTAGTTGTCAGTCTCTCAAGACGGGCCCCCTGTGGCTTCCGGGCCCACCTTCAGCTGCATCCCTTGCAGGGTCTATTGTTACACCCCTGTATACACCTATGACGAATGATATAAATGCATACAGTATGTTTTTATCTTTACAAAAGCGATCAAATGATTGTAATGATTGTACTCTCCCTATTCCAATGCAGGTGGCAAGGCACGTAATGCAGTGCTTATGATGTAGTGTCAGAAGGGAAAATGACAAGAGGAGGAGGAGTGTGCCTAAAGAATACATGAGGCAAATAAATTAATAGATTTACTTACCTTGGGCTTCCTCCAGCCCCTAGAAGCCTATGTGTCCCTCGCTGCAGCTCCTCTATCATCCAGTCTCATGGGGTCCCCTCTGTAGCGGAGGCCAGGTCGGCAGCTTCTGCACATGCGCGAGAGTACAGCCCCGTGCAATTGCATTCCGGTGGCTGGGAGAGTTCTGCGCAGACACAGTAGTACTTATGCATGTGCAGAAGCTGCCGACCTGGCTGTGTCAGTGGCTGCTACCTAGGGGTCCCCGGGCCACCGGCTGGGATCGGAGCTGCAGCGAGGGACACATAGGCTTGTAGGGGCCTGAGGAAACCACAGGTAAGTAAATCTAATTTTATTTTATTTGCCTCATGTATCCTTAAAACACCTTCTCCTTCTCCAAACATAAGAGCCTGGTTATTTCAAATTAAAAAACAGGCAAACTGCATTTATTTGTTTACAGCGTCAGCGTCTTCATTGCTTTGCAGAGTGACAAACAGATCACGCCATTTTGCTAAATTCTGTAACTCTGTCATTTTAATGGTAGATGTATTTTTTAATATATCTCAGTGATTAGTTAAAAAATTAATAAGGATATATATATTTTTTTAGATATTACACAAGTAACGAGCATGAAGGGGTTCCAGGAAACAGAAATGTTTACAGGTATGTTAAATATTTCATTTACATCTGTTTTCGTCTGATTTTTCTTATTTTGAGCCACAAATGGAATTTCTTCTGGGAAATGTATACCTTGAATTAAACAAATAACTGATGTAAAGATGCATGCTATGATCCTCTCCAAAACTGTGCGCACACAATAGAATTAAGGTCCATACACACATTCAATTTTAATCTGCAGATGACTAACCAATTTTACCACTGCCATGTAGTATGGAAAGTATGGGAGCTTACCTACAGTCTGCTAATAATATTGAAAATCTGTTGGCCGTCATACTACACGGCAATGGTTAAATTAGAAAGTCACCTGCGGATTAAATATGGATATGTGTATGGAACCTTAGTCACTCAAAACAATCATTTTGACAAGTGTTTGCGGACACCCACTGATGTCTTTGTTCAACCAGGAGGAAAACATTGCTATTATTTTGCAGGCTGCAAGGGGATCCTTCCTGCTCACCTTCCTCCCCCTCCTTTACCAATAGGACAAAGCATAGTGCCCAACAGAGAGTCCAGCAAGCATATCTGTGTAGGGATCATTGGCAAAATGATGTTCAAAATGCTCAGGAAAGATTGAGACCAGTTTTACACTGCTTGCGGTGCATCACTTGGCGGTACTCTCCCCTGCCGCAGCTTCTCCCAAGGAAAATGAAAGTCGCAAAGTCGATATGACGTGGCGCAATGGAAGTGTTAATTTCATCACAATGCCATCGCAAAGACAACAATGTGTTACTGCATCATGAACCATGTCTACTGCAAGGATCAGGCAGCGATGCAAGTTGATGGGCGACGCAGTCAATGTAAACGGGACGGACGGGAATCCCGGTAACATAAATCTTGCCCAGTAGGGAGTAAGTTACTGAGCAAGGGGGCGGGCCTATGCATATGACTCCTATGACCCTATCGCTACGCCGTGCCAAGGGGTCATATAAGTAAATATTTGTGTGGTGCATTGATGCAGCATCAGGCGTCCCTGCTGCGCAATCACTGCACCGGCACAGTGTAAAACCAGCCTGAAGCAAACCTGAAGCCAAACAATAAAAAATTTAGATACAGCCCCTCCTCTGCTGGCCGGGACCCTCTTCATCTTCATGGCTGTGCTCAGGGACGGATTTAGGCCTAGGCCACGTAGGCTATGGCCTAGGGCACCACAGGAGGAAGGGCACCAAAGCAGCAGGCTAATCTGGTGCAGCATTTGCAAGCTTGGAAATGCTGCAATGCAGGGAGATCAGGCTAGCTCCTGACCGCGGTACTCTGCTGCCAGCCGCCTGTGCAGCAGCCACCTTGCTCTCTGTGCACGTTTGCATTGTGGCCAGGGGATATGGACTTGGGCAGCATTGGAGACGGAAAGGAAGAGGAAGCTTCTGCACTGGAAACGAGCTAAGAAATGAGTGACACTGATGGCTGCTGCGGGGTGAAGACGAGCTGGCTACCTATACTAGATGAAGGGGGAGGGGTCATCTGGCTACCTATACTGGGGGGGGGGGGGGGTCATCAGGCTACCTATATTAAAGGGAAGGGGTCATCTCTCTACCTATACTAAAGGGGGGCAGCTGGTGACAGTGGCCTAGGGCGGTAAAGAATACAAATTCGGCCCTGGCTGTGCTCCCCTCTGTGTATGAGCGTGGCCGAACTGCACAGGCGCCAGCAGGGTTTGCACCTGTACCGTTGCATGAAGTTATGTGTGAATGGAATAAAAAAGCCATGCACACTGTGTGGGCCGAGCTTTGCACCTGTGCAGTGTGGCCACGCTCATACATGGAGGGGAGCATGAGCAATATTTGACATTAATGTTGGATGTTGTAAAAAGGTTTCAGAAGCTTCCCTCTACTTAGATTAGTATCTAACTTGTTTTTGTCTCACTTCAGGTACCCTTTAACAACGTGCTACAGTACATAGCAAGGCACAGTTTAAATTTAACTTGTTTGATAGAAAATAACAATGAAAGACTCCAGGAAAGTTCGACACATACAATTCATTATCTCTTGACTTTATTTTCAGTTCAGTTTTAAGAGAATAATTTGTATATGATGATACTTATGTTCTTGGCAGAATATCACTACAAGGACCCATCAGAGAGAAGAAATGTCTTAGTTGTACCTTAAGAAAGGACATGTGCCAGTATAATTATGCCAGGTTCAGTACTAATGCCAAGTACTATACTTTATACTGCTATGGTAAGTACCCTCACTGCAAGATCTTTTTAAGGTGTTACCTCTTTACATTAACCTCCTGCTTCAAAGTGGCCATCTTGTAGTTGTGTCGCTACACTGGGGCCAGGGGAGGTACGGGCTCCCCTTGCTGATTACAGTGTCCCTCCCCCCTCGGGAACCCTGCTCAGTGACATACAATTAACTGTTTCCAGGCACCAGTCGTGTGCACTGAACAGGAAAAACAAGCTGTCTCAGCTACGGGAGATAAGGAATTCCATTCTCAGGTACATAAATAGTGTTTTGTCTCCTCCCGCATTCTCCACTCCTCTCCCTCCGTCCCCTTAGCTCATAGCTCAGGTGTAGAGCTATCAGACACAGGCTGGTAGCTGAATGACTAGTCTGTGATTGGTCAACACAGCTTGGTAGATAGGCTTGACAAGTCTTATCTAGGTACATCTGTAGCTAAAAGACCACTATCACAAATGTAAGGTTAATTATATAATGGCATTATGAGAAAAGCAGTGTTTCACCATGCTGTAGCCACTGCTTTTCACTCAGAACTGAATCCCTCTGCCTCTTATCAGCTCATTAATTCACTGGCTAGCCAGGCCAGGACATACTATATTTAGCATAGGTAAACAGAAGGCAGATTCCCTGTGAAAGAAGCTGGGCATTTTTTTTTTATTTCATTAGACCCATACAGTTACACTGGCTTTTGTTTTGGTTATAAGATAATTGTCTTTCTGATAACTGAGCAACAGGTCAGATTACAGAAGAGCACAGAGAAGTGAATTCTGGCATCTATTCATACTGCGACAAATTTTTATCTGTTAAATATGAGCATTATTCTTCTTTAAGTTGTTTTTGCTGAACGTAGCAAAAAGTTTAATTGGAACGCATATAATATCTGTGGAATACACTTTGCAATGGGCCCCACTAGCTAACCATTGTGCCCCCTTCTTGCCCCCCACGCCCCAAAGAAAAAACAAAAACTGAAGCTGGAGCTGCCACCATCTTGTTTCTTTAAACTGAGCATTAGTTTTATGCACAGCTGCATGTCGGAAGAAATGTTTTGATTGCCTATAACAAGCAGTTGCTGATGTTTGCTTTATTTTGCAGGTCCAGGCCTACCTTTAACTACCATTTTTGATGGCTCTACTAGTAGAGGTATTTTTAACTGTATTTAATCTCTGTACAATTGGTTTATTCAGTAAGGCAAACATTGGTTACCATTGTGTAGCAACAAGTCTATAATGGAAGAATTGCTACATAAATAGTACAAAACAGCCATGATAAAAAAAAAGTCTATAAAAATGTAAGTTTCTAATAGATCGTACAGTCCAAAAGTTATTAAGCATATCTGAAGCTTAAAACTTATTTGCAGATCAGTAGAGATGGGCAATATGAAGCTTGAAGTTGGTCCTATTGAATGCAGTTTCTGACAATTCTGATTGGCTCCAAGCTTTATACTATTTGCTTTATACTATTTCTACTTTTCAAGTCAGCAGACTGCAATGTGTAATTTCCCAAAGTGACCTGCAGATGTCTCCTTTGCAGTGGGTGTCTAAATAATACATTCAACTCTAGTTTAGAAAGAAAGCAAAACAGGTTTAAAACGTAATCTTCAAGTAAAAGTGGATCTAAACTCCGAACTTCCTCTCTTTTGTAAAAGATCAGCCACAACATAACAAACTTTAGGAAAAACATAAGTCATTATTACAATATATGGGAAGCCTAGAAAAAAACGTTTAAACAGACTTGGTTTACTTTCACACAGAGCAGGACAAGGTCTACCAGCACCCAGGGCTGAGACACCGAAGTGCTCCCCTCCATCCCTCACACCCAGCTGTCACACATTGATTGCTATAAGACTAAGAGGTGCCCCATGGCCCCCAACCACCCCAACACCTTAATCTCTAGTTACCTGGCTTGCAGTCACTGCCATGTATCCCATTTTCTTATTTCTCTCTGCTTCAAACAATAGGGGAATGATAGCTGAGTGAGTTGTGCACCCCCTCCTACACTGCGCCCTGAGGCTGGAGCCTATCATGCCTCTTCCTTGGCCCAGCCCTGGTTTTAAATTCCTGGGAGATAACTGGGAGCACACAAAAGGGTTAAGCTTTGGCTACTATTTCCACTAGGATATTACATTTCACATACATTTAAATGAATATATTCACAGCTGTATGATGATATTGGTCAGCTCTGCAGTATTACATCCCTGAAACTGAACCCTATATCTGTTTCTATATGTCTCATTAGAGATCAAGGTACTAGAAGACAACAGCCGACTTGGAAAGCGTCTTCAGGCTATACGGATGCCGGAATCACGGATAGGAAATTTTAACATAGATGGAATAAGTACGAGTTTATTTTTTTACCTTTCAGTTTCTTTAGTATCACCAAAAGCCGCAAAATTATGATGGAGGAAATAGCATTTGGATGCACTTAATCAGCCCCATTATTATACCTTAGCTTGTCTCTTAGACCTTACTGAAAAAAACATGGCTGCAATTCCTATATTGGGATGACAATGGCAGATAGTTATTTCAATTCCTTCCCTTCTTTGGTCACATGATTGCCAGCAAAGCTCTAAACTCAGTCTTTAGTGCTGTTGACTAGATGTTAAGGTGCCCATTAACAGTACAATATTTCCCTCATGCGATTAGCGATTTTTCACATAAAGGGGGCAATTATGGCACTTTCTCTCTTTAGATACGATCAGAATATCCAACATTCCGATCACCAAAATTCTGAATTCCAATTGACTGTAAAGTCATTTCAAGTTGATTTTCTCCACATACTGCGCGTTTTTCTGTACAAATCAATTGTAAACACCTGGTCGAATGATCGCATCTGAGGTAAATATTGCACTGTAAATGGGCACCTTTTGTGGCTAATGTCACTGCCAGTGTCACTGTCAGGGATCATGAAAAGTGTAGCCTTATATCTAATACACAGTTAGTGCTAAAGGCAGCAATATGCTCTCCAAGCAGCCTTGCTGTTAGGAAAGGAATGTTAAACACAACAAGAGGACGGCATTATTATACATCAATAAAGTGCTGGTGCATATATTAGCATGTGTGAGCAAAGTTCAATACAAAGGACAGTCTGTGCAAATACAAGACAATACTTAGCAACTCTGATGAACTGGAGTGGGAGCGGCAATAGTGGGCACCTATGGTGCACAGACTGATGACCGTTTCGTGATTTCTGGCTTATTCTAAGCCTGGGTGCGTGGGACTAGAATGTGATTAGAATGATGATATAGTGGGAATATTCACATTAATATAAATGCATGAGCAAGTTTCTCCTTGAAAGTTTTGTAAAGTGAACCAATTTAGAAGAGGTTCAGTAATGTGTATAAGAGGTTTTCTAGGAGTTCAGAGTTTCCCTTTAAAGTTAAAGTGAACCTCCAGACTAAAAATCTACTCAGCAGAACTGAAAAGGCTTGGTGTTTCTTTAACAGTTTCACAGCATCAGAACTTTGTTTTTCTTACCAAAGCATCGTTTTAGCTGCATTTTTAGCTAAGCTCCACCTATCAAAGGTATCAAAGGAAAAAAGTCCAGGCTTTTTTCCCCCCTGATGCTGTGCAGAGCATGATGGGATTTCCTATGTTGTTCTTCACGTTGCCTAGCAACTGGGAGAGGTGCTCAGGAAACAGGACCGTTGGAACTGTGTCTCATGCTCCCTGTCACCTCCTTTCAACCAAAAAGATGGCTGCCCCCATGAAATAAAACATTTGCCTGCTCTTTTAAAACAGTGTGGGTAAGAGATTATATTACCTATCTATTTTAATTAACATAACTAATGTAACTTAATGACAGTATGTTTGTTTAGGCTGGAGTTCCTCTTTAAGGTTTTCCAAGAACGTTTGGTTAAGTTGTTAGTAAGGTTGATAGAAACTGGCCTGGAACCAGTTAGTAAGATTGTTGGACAGACCAACCTGCAACCTGTTAGTAAGGTTGTTGAAAAGACTAACCTGTGTAACCTTTGATTTAGGATGATACCATTTATTGGCTAATTTAAAAGAAAAAAAGAGTAAGCTTTTCGGCCAATAAGACTTGTTGAGTCTTTATCCCTGTTAACTGGCAATGTTAGAACACACAGCTTATATAAATTTGGACAACAAAAGTTGGTAAATAGATTTTTATGTACATAAAAATACATGTCATTCAGATGCATTAATTACAAAAGGACATCAAACGTGTTTTGAATTTGCATTTTGTGTTGACATTTGTTTTTTTGCGTTTTTAAGAAGGTGGTAGCCAGAATTTTTATACAGGAAGCCACTTATCAGAAATTTTCAGTAGTGGATGAGGTTTAGGTAGGTAGTACTGCTGTAATTTCTATTTCCAATGTTGTGGGTGAAATGTAGTCAAAGGTTTGTTTTTGTTTTGTTTTTTGCTTGGCTCTTCTTTATTGCTGTAATATCCCAGATGCGTAATATATCAGCACTTTATAAAAACGTTTAATAATAATGATTGTTATGTATTTTATCTCTTCCAGTATTCTGGTACAAGATGATTCTTCCACCGTACTTTGATAAGTCAAAGAAATATCCTCTCCTCATTTATGTGTATGTAAAGGAATATCGTATGCTAATGTGTAAAAACCAAATGCCAGTCTTTTTTGTTAAGTCTTATATGTATTACATGGGCTGTGGAAGGGTAATAACTTCAACCAGGACATGTCAGCTGTCTGTGTCCCTGCTGGGGAGATTTTCCCTCATTTCCTGTCTCTGGGACTTTCATAGTTCTTTATGAATCCTGGTGGTCCTGAGGAGGTGAAATATGTGACAGCAATAGGACAATTGATAAACCATTCTCACTTTACTGTTGCATAGACTTAAGACTCACACACACAGAGCCGCCTATAGGGCATCACTGGGGGGAGCGGCGTCTGGGGCCCGGGTCAATCTGTTTCTGACAGTAATGTGCATCCTCACTGCCTCCTCTTTGCTGTGTGCATAACAAAGTCATCACAGCTGTGCTGTTTGCGAGGAGGGGGGGGGGGTCACATTACACTAGCAAACATGTGGGGGGGGGGGTATGTATGTGCAAGGAGGATGGAATAAGGAGCCAGCGGCCGACACCAACAGGTAAGGTATACTGCACAGGGCATCGGGGGGCAAGTTTTACATAAGGGATGCAGCGTCACAAGGCCGATTCCCAAGATATGTTATGCTTAAATTGATTATTAATCAGCCTCTGGTGTATGGGCAGGCAACAGATCTCTCTCCGATCAGATTGGATTTGGGCTCCACACAAATTAGTAAAAAAAAGGGTAAAAGCCTGTTCCCGAATGATGTCCCCATCCCACCCCCGAGTTGTTACAACTCAGAGGGGGAATAGTAGCCATTGCGGGCCTGGAGTTTTTTCCCGAGCAGGGTGAGGCGTTTTTCGGCTTCACCTTGCACTGAAATGGCCCGCGCTGATAATGAAAGGACTCTTAGCCACTACAGGCGTGTATGGTTATAAATAGAGATGGTCAATAACTTGCAAATAATCCTGAGCTGATGCAAGATGACGCAAATTTTGTACATAAGATGTATACAGCTTGAAAATGGTCCAATCAATTCTCACCACGATGAAATTCGATTGGTCCATTTTTATGTTGCACAAATTTGCATCTCATCCAACACGCCTGGTTATATTTAAAATACACAGAATTTAATACCAGCCAAACTGTTCCCTTCAAAGCAGTTCTAGCTATCCATGAATATAACGTTGTTCTGACAAGGAAATAAATTACAAACAGCACTGCAACATAAAACCAAAACAAAAAAAGAAATAATAACAGCAATGTACTGTAGAATAAAACACTGTGTTACATGGATTCATGGAAGCAAATTTAGCAGTCACACAAAGTTAATAAGGATATATAATGGAATCAAAATAATTGATGTTGAAATAATTAGCCCAGCGTAGAACCACACTTCATCTGAAGTGACCAGAGAAGCATCTGGTATTAATCCATGTTACAAGGCAGTAGGAATGTTTTTCATTAATAAAATGAAGGCAACATCCAGTCATTACATAGAGAATTGCAGAGAAAAACAGATACAGAGGAAATACAGTGTTTTCTTTGTGCAGGGCAAGTTAAAGGAGCACTCTCACGAAAATCGTAAAAATGTAAACACATACATATAAGAAGTACGTTTCTTGCAGAGTAAAATGAGACATAAATGACTTTTCTCCTATGTTGCTGTCACTTACAGTAAGCAGTAGAAATCTGACATTACCGACTAGCCCAGGTCCTTATGGGGGATTCTCAGGGTTTTCTTTATTTCTGAAAGCACTTAGTGAATGGCAGTTTCTCTGCCCAACTGCCTAAAAGGTTTGCAAACAGGTAGGGGGGTGGTCTGCATCTTTATATAAATCCTTTTCTGGGATTTTTTTAAAAAAAATAATAAAGGCCATGCGAAGAATCCCCCACAAAGAGATCGACTAGTCCAAAACCTGTTGGTTCTCTCTGATTTCTACTGCTTACTGTAAATGACAGCAAAATAGGAGAAAAGTCATTTATGGCTCATTTTACTCTGCAAGAAACATACTTGTATGTGTTTACATGTATTTTAAATTTTACAATTTTCGCAATAGTGGTGCTTTAAGAAATGCAAAATTGAGGTTAGGCATCAAGAAGGGGGATTTTGTTAGAATGTAAGGGTTAATTTGTTATTATTTTAGTATTTATATAGAGCTGACATCTTTTGCTGTGCTGAACAGAGTATATAGTCTTGTTGCTAACTGCCCCTCAGAGGAGCTCACAATCTAATCCCTACCATAGTCCTATGCCTATCATAGTGTAGGGAAAATTTAGAGGGAAGCCAATTACCTTATCTGTATGTTTTTGGGATGTGGGAGGAAATCAGAGTGACTGGAGGAAACCCACACAGACACTGAGAGAACATACAAACTCAGTGCAGATAGTGCCCTGGCTGGGATTTCGGACCAGCATCATTAGCTGCATGCTTGTTTCAGGTGTTTGGGTCAAACACTACTGCAGCGAAAGAGCTTGGCAAGGCTGACAGGCAACTGGTATTGTTGAAAAGGAAATAAATATGGAAGCCTCCATATCCCTTTCACTTTAGGTTCCCTTTAAGGAAAAAAACAACAACAAATATTATCAGTTGTAGGCTAGGAAAGGATATTTCTGTATTGTTAAGTACCCTTGTTGTTTTTGTTTTTTTTACTGTATACACCACCATGGAACATAATGGCGCTATACAAATCAATAATATTGATACTAATGGCTTAACTGGTCTATTGCATATAGTGTAGAGGATTAGTTCCCAGTGATTCCCCTATTTATTGCAGTACATAGATCCCTTACCACCCTTCTCGAGGTCTTTTACTAGATTTAGTACAAACCAGAGCCGGGCCGAGGCAAAGGCAAGAGAGGCTTCAGCCTCAGGTCGCAGTATAGGAGGGGGCACATAACTCACTCAGCTATCATTCCCCTATTGTGTTTGAAGCAAAGAGAAATAAGAAAAAGGGGATATATGGCAGTGACTGAAAACCAGATATCTAGAGATTAAGGTGTTGGGGGCACTGGGGCGCCTCTTACTTCAATAGCAATCAGTGTGTGAAGGCTGGTTTGGGAGGGATGGGGGCGCACTGTGGTGTCTCATCCTTGGGCGATGGAGGACCTTGTCCCGGTTCTGGTACGAACGTTCATCATTTAGAGAGTGGAGGACACAAATAATAATAGAGCAGTAAAGTAGCCTGCGGGCTTTATAACGGCTGCAATATCTATTACACTCAAGTACATCTCAGTACAGCAAAGTCCCCGTTATTTGGCACCCATGGGGATTGGCTGATGCCAGATAAGTGTGCTTTCTGGTTAGTTGAGACTGAATGTTAAAAATAGGCCTAGCTAATACAGTACAATCCCCGACTCTATATACATACCATGAACTCTGTATTAAATGTTAAAATACAGTAATTGAAAGTATATTAACCTTGTGAGGACCATGGAACACAGTCTTTAAATACAGCAGAGCCTACAAAAAGCCTAAGAAGTTGGCCTTCACCGCTGTGAGTAGTGTCAAAGATTTGTTCTGGTTGGTTGAGACTTCTGGTTAGTTGAGTTCTGGATAACTGGGACTCTGCTGTACCTACATGTATTTCCCTTTGAATAAAATGTAAAGTAAAATTAAAATAAAAAGTCAGAAACCTACTGATGGAGAGCGTACGCTCTGAAACTAATAGAACCTTCCCGTTCCTCTCAAGGTCCCCTTGTTCCAGCGAGGGCACCACCATTCAAATCTGCTGCCACGGGAGGTTTCGGAAGCCTGAGTGCTCCTGAAGATGGGTGGCTTCGTATTGTGCGTGGACGAATGCGTGAGTACAGAGCGGCCCGTCTTCAATAGCTCTCGGGTTTCCGAAGCCAGCGGAGGATACTCAGAGCTGTATTCAACTGATTGGTTGAACAACTCTTGCAGGGGTGACAATGCTGGAAAGAGGGGACTGTGAGAAGAGCAGGAAAGCTCTATAGGACCCACAGCCTTCCCTCTCCATTGGTAAGTATCTATTTTTATTTTATATTATTTTCACTTTGCATTAACTTTAATATCTCTTTTAGGTATGGAGGACCCTGCAGCCAGGATGTCACAACTTCATTTAAAGTCAGCTGGAGCACTTACCTGGCAAGTTCGGAGGACATTATAGTTGCAACAGTGGATGGCAGAGGAACGGCTTACAGAGGGGATAAGTTTATGCATGCGCTGTATAAAAGGTTGGGAACGTTAGAGGTTGAGGATCAGATATCCGGAGTACGGTGAGTTTATATTATTTCATCATTATTTAACCTTGTAACAACTATAATGACAGCTGCGGCGAGCGACACCACCGCCGCAGCTGCCTTCAGGTCTCCGCACGTTTCCCCGGCATCTGGGTCGCGGGGGCGGAGGTGGTCTGGGGCGACAGCTGCGGCGAACGGTCCCGCCGCCGCAGCTGCCCTCGTGTCCCTGCCCGTCTCTCCGGCGGTTAGGACGCTGAGCACGGGGCTTTCTTTAGCACATAGGGTCGCTGTCTTGCGCGGGCGCGCGCACAGACAGGACCTTTATGCCAGTAAGAGAGGCGTCAGCTGACCTGCTGGTCGGCTGACGTCAGAGGAGACTCACGGCGCCCTGGATTGGCTGATGGAGGGGGGCATGCCGGTGAGGTCTCCTCTGCTTCTTAAGCCTCCGGGCTTCATTCACACTTTGTCTGTTGTCGTGAATACTTGCATGTTAGCGCTCAGACCTTAGACTAGATCCCAGGTGTTGATGCTAAGGATTTCACACCTAGTCTAGGATATTACTATATTGTTACTGTTTATTTGTTAGACTAGTTCCGAGGTGTTGATGCCAAGGACTTCACACCTAGACTAGGATATTGCTTTATATTGATCTCCTGTGTATGACTCCTGGCAGTGGCGTAGCTAAGGAGCTGTGGGCCCCAATGCAAGTTTTACAATGGGGCCCCCCAAGCACTCTATACATAACAATTGATATGGCGCACCAAAACCTGCCAATGGCAACTACAGTGTCAGAGGTGCAAGAAGGGGATGGGGAACAGTTTGTTAATGATTACTACTGTTCAAAGTATCTGTAGAAGTGATTATTATGAGCACAGGACCAATAGAGAGCTAATACTGCAGTTGAGGGAGGGCCACTCGGGGCCCCTCTGGCCCAAGGGCCCCGATGCGGTCGCTACCTCTGCACCCCCTATTGCTACGCCCCTGACTCCTGGCTATTACTCTGACTCTGATCCTGCTTTCTGTTCCTGTACTTTTGCCTATCTGCCTTCTCGTTGCTGAACCCCTGCCTGAATACCGATTACTCTCTTGTCTCACGATTCTGTACTGATACGTACCTTCCTGTTGCTGAATCTCTGCCTGATTACCGATTACTCTCCTGCCTCACGATTCTGTACCGATATTTACCTCTCTGTTGCCGAACCTTGCCTGCCTGACCATTCTACTCACCGGTGGGCCCTCGCCACTGGTGAGGTGTGAACTCCACCAGTTCCTCTGGTGAAGTGGTTCGCTCGGCTGCAGTACACTGTGAATCACCCGCTCCTTGGGAGATTCAGCCTCTTCAGTATTGTTCTCCAGCTTGCTGGAGCTTGTACCCTAGTGCACGGTCAGTGTACTGATATACCTCACCAGCCCCTCTGGTGAGGTCTCATTTAACTATTAAAGTTACAGTTGCACCAAATCACTACACACTCAGCTCTTTGTCTGCTATACTAGTATTATTGGTGATTCTGCAAATCGCACATAATCAGGTATAGCGTCTGCATTGTTGGTGATTCTGCAGATCACTATTTAATCAGACATCTGAGCTACGACATCATATCGTTACAAACCTCTAGTGTTTCTTTCAGATATATGCTAAAATTATATCAAACAAATCTTGCGAACGGCAATTATGCCGACATTGGAACTCATTTGTTTGGCACTGCAACATGGCTGTCGGTAGAGATGAGCTTGAATTTTCATATATTTCCATTTTTGCTCGACTCAAATATTTTGCAAAAATATGTTTTTTTGTTTTTTTTTATTGTGTAAAACATTCAGACAAACCAGCATATTAAACTAACAACTTATAACCATCTACAGTTTTTGGAATAATATAGATAAAAGAAAGACTGAAAAAAGAAACAGCACTCACATAGCAATTTGTAGCTAATACAGTCGATTTACTAGCTAGCCTTTGCATAGCTTGGAACTGACATTATGACAATTACATGTGCTATAAAAAAACAATACAATTAGAAAATAAAATTAAAGTATAATGGCCCACAAACTGGGACCAACAAAATTAGAAATAATAGCCATAGTAACCAGATTACCTTAAAGAGTCTACACCCCAAGTTCACCTAAGTGGCACCAAAACAAGGTAAAAAGTTACACAATCTTATTTGTACTCTCATATGTTAATAATATCCACTCTAAGGTCTATTATATTCTGTAATGTTTTCTGATCTTGGCCACACAGCCCCCAAATTCGAAGGATTTTTTAGCAATACACCAACTTTCGTGAAAATGATTTTTCTCATGCCCCTTGGTTTCAATACATTTGATGAAAATGGGTTTTTACATACATGCCCATAAAGTTTTGCATATTTACTTATCTGCAGAAAAGTGTGTTTTCTCATGCCCATTGATTTCAATGCATTTGGTGAAAATACATTTTCCAAGGCCCATGGAATTTTGCAAAAATGTGACACTTTCTCAAAAATCATGATAAAATGAAAATGATCATGTTTGCCACTACCTGTGTGTTTTTGAAGGACAAGAAGGAAAGGAAAATAGATACAGAAAAGCAATTATATCCATTAAATACAGTGGATCCTTGGTTTCCGAGCATAATTCATTCCGGAAACGCGCTTGTAATTCACGTGTAATCCAAAGCACTCTTTTATCAACGCAAATTTCCCCCTAAGAATTAATGGAAACCCAGGTGATTTGTTCCACAATCCAAGAACAGTTATAGTAAAAAAGTATAAAATTAAAATGTAAACAAGACTTTTGTTATAACTAACCGAAACATTGCCATCTGTTGGTTCACCCCAACCTTTTTTTTGTGTGTGTGTCTGTGGCTTTAACAAGGAACCTTTCCAATGACAGTTACTTTTGAGGATTTCATGGAAATGTGGCCTAGCACTGTCTCTACATTTAGATTAAGTACAATTAAGTACAACCCTGCGAAGCAAAAGGGAGAAGAACTATCGGCTCAGTTGTGATGACGTGACGCATGTATACTTTTTTTTTTGCTTGTATATTAAGACACTGCTTGTATATCAAGTCAAAATTTCACAATCATTTTTGCTTGTATTGCAAAGCGCTCTTAAACCAAGTTACTCTCAATACGAGGTTTTACTGTATATCCCTGTTGCACATGTGAAGCAATTAAGTGCATTCCATAGATGTACTGTATATATGTTTAGAACTTTCCTGTGAACTCAGGAAAATTCTAAACACTGTCCACTAGGTATGATAAATACTTAACAGTAGGAACTGCACACAAAATGTAACAACAATCCTGCAGAAAGTGCTAAAAATAACCCAAAAAACCCAAAAGACTGTCATGTTTGTGCTGTGGAATAACAATGGGAGATAGAGACTGTGATTTCAGTTCTTTTGTCACCTGAGGGCCACCAGAACTATGAAGTGACATCATCCACCAACAGGGGCATAACTATCCTCTACTACACTCAAATAATGAACCATGAGCAAAATACTTACCATTCCTTTCCTATCTGGGCTTAATTCCTATCATAGGTGAGAATCACCTAAACACTTAAAGGATACCACAGTCGAAAAAAAAGTTTGCAGCAGTGTGTGGGGGGTTAAAATTACATACCGTTAGCCAGTCCTGCCCCCTCCGTCTGCCGCCATTAGTCTCCTATAAGTCCCGGTGCCCGGCGACTTGATTGACCCCCCCCACCCGGACATACTGCGCCCTTTGCGCGCAGTATGTCCTCCCCTCTTCACTTCTGGCTGGCGCATAGCGATCGGCTCAGAAGCACGTTCATTCCTCTGCCTCCCCTGCGCTGCGTGTGCGCTCCATTACACTTAGCGTCACATGCTAACCATGCGCCGGCCCGAAGTTAAGAGGGGAGGACATACTGCGCGCACAGGGCGCAGTATGTCCAGGTGGGGGGTCAATCAAGTCGCCGGGCACCGGGACTTGTAGGAGACTAACGGCGGCAGACGGAGGGGGCAGGACTGGCTAACGGTATGTAATTTTAACCCCCCACACACTGCTGCAAACTTTTTTTTCGACTGTGGTATCCTTTAAGCTATTTTAAGCTGTAAATCCTGATTATGTTGCATTTGGCCTGATCTTTCCTGACCAGTATCAGATAGCATCTGAGCTGGGAAACTGACGTTGGAGAAGTTGGGAAAGATTATGCAGCTTAAAGACAGATGTAACATATTTCTGAATATTCTAAATCTGCACAGAGCCACGCGTGCCCCTGCTGCGCTCCCATGAACGAGTGCGTTCTGCGCCTGTGCAGCACAGTATGCTCCCAGCCACGGGTGTGCAACTGGGGAGCGCACATGGCCGGACTGCACATGCGTGGTACTCCCTGGACTTTCCGGGGAAAATTGCAGAGGATCCAGGTGGCGCAGAAGGAGAGCAAGGGACCGATCAGCCTGAAAGGAGGGGGGGAGGGGGCTGGAGGAAGTCCCAGTTATGTTTAATTTCTTCCTTTTATGCCATCTCAGGTACCCTTTAACATGGGCTGTCAGCTCTAATGCCTGGAGTTTGACTTTAAAAGTATATCAAATTAAAAACAAAAATCACATAACAGCTGCACATTCATGTCTAAGTATAATACAAACCATTGTTTGGGCTTCTGTACTCTTGTTGGCTCACTGTAGAAATAAATCTGTTTTCTGTCAGTGCACATTATCAGTCACCCATATGTTGGGGTGTTTGAGATTTACGGACCTAAAGTATTAAATAAATCCACGCGTTTCACTTGTGATAATAACACATATTTGTATCAGGTTTACCACCAATGAATACACCATTGTTTCCCATTTAACATGATCCAGCTCCAGCATTCTTAAGCAAGCTGTAACGTCACACGGATTGGGCAGATTTCATCACTTGGTGGTTAATGGTCCCTCAGGTCACAGAACCACTCTTTACGGAGTAAACACAGAACCTTTAGGATCAGAGAATGGCTGAAAACAGATGGAAGCTATTAAAGGGAAAGGATTACAGACCTGGAATGTGAACTTTAAGGAGAAGAAGGATAACTGAATTTAATTAAAAGTAACATAATACAGAACTTATCAAGCAGCTTGATGCTGTATTTCATTTAAATGCACATTGCTTTCTCTTACGCTCTAGATAGATAGATGGATAGACACAACACCAATCAGACACAAGAATTTTTACAAGGATATTACGTCAAAAATAAGTAGAACTCCGGAATCCAGAAAATAGCTTTATTTTGTCTTTAATATTCAAAATTGCAATCATTGACAGGCCTTTTAATGGTGAAAAATGTATCCATCCAAATGACATTTAACATGTTAGAGACTTGTATTTTTTCTTTTTAGGCGACAACGTTGGCTTGTTTCAGGCTGAATAAATCTTCTTCAGGCCCTAAAAAATACAATATAGATCTGCAAAGCAGCTCATCGATAAACTATACTATAGGTAAATGATGGCAAAACATCTGGACGAAATCCAGCCAAGAATGCCCACCTAAGTGTAAACAGGAACTGAAACCGCAAACGGACATCATGTTCCAAAGGAGGATGGTGACCATCCTCTGTCACCATCCTCTGTTTGCACATGGTGTCTGTTTGAACCGGGCTTGATTTTGTCCAGATGTTTTGCAATCATATACCTATAGTATAGTTAATCTATGAGCTGCTTTATAGTTTATCTATTATCTATGAGCCACCTGAAACAAGCTGGCGTTGTCGCCTAAAAATAAAAAAATACGAGTCTTTAATACTTTGGTGTGCCGCATTTGCCCATTAAATGTCATTGAATGGACACATTTTTCACTATTAAAGGTCCTTTCTTGACAAAATAAGACTATTTTCTGGTTTCCAGAGTTCTTATTTTTTGAGGTAATATCCTTGTAAAAATGTTTGTTTTGTTAGTCTGGCCACTTTTGGTGATCTAACAGGTTCAGTATAAAATCTGTATAATTTAACCATTTCAGCCTACAGGTATTTTTCACCTTATGGACGAGAGGAATTTTACCATTTCGGCGCTCCTCCCTTTCATTCCCCAATAACTTTATCACTACTTATCACAAAGAAAACATCTATACATTGTTTTTTTTCCGCCACCAATTAGGCCTTCTTTAGGTGGTACATTATGTTTAGAATTATTTTATTCTAAATGCATTTTAACAGGAATAATTAAGAAAAAAAATGAAAAAAATCATTATTTCTCAGTTTTCGGCCATTATAGTTTTAAAATACCACGTGCTACCGTAATTAAAATCCATACATTTTATTTGCCCATTTGTCTCGGTTATTGCAACGTTAAAATTATATCCCTAGTATAATGTATGGTGACAATATTTTATTTGGAAATAAAGGTAATTTTTTTCAGTTTTACATCCATCGCTAAGTTTTCCTCCAGACTAACCAGCAAGCTGATGGTGAAACAGAACTCATTGTAATGTGAGAGGGGCTACAATGGTCCTAAAAGCCCCCTTACTAAAATACTAAGAAAAACAAAAGTTTGCTTTCTTAAAACAGAAAGAATTTGTGATAATTCAGGTTGGAGTGAGCTTTAGATGTCTCCCAGTGCAGCAGTGATGCCCTGGGAGACATCTCAAGCTCACTCCAACCTGAATTATCACAAATTCTTTCTGTTTTAAAAAAGCAAACATTTGTTTTTGATAATTTTTAGTCCAGACATTTATAATAATATGCCCTCTTGACATAAATATTCAATTTTTTTTATTCCCTAAAGTCAGTAGGTGTAATTTTACTATTTGGCCACAAGATGTTCCTGCTGAGCAAATCCTATTAGCGTATAAGTATGCTACAAAGGAAACAATTTGTTGCTACACTGTAACTAGGGAAGTGACGCAGGCTTCAATGGAAGCCTGTGATCACGGGTGACCTGCGGGGAGATTAATGAATGGGAACTTTGTTCCCATTCATAAATTTAACTATCGGCGGCAGAAAGCGGCGTCCGAAGGATGCGCGGTGGCTCTATTTAAGAATAAACCCTGTTTTTGAACAAATACAGTGTTTATTCTCGGCGGACATGTACGGATTGGGACATAGGACTCTTGCCCCCTGCAGCCAATCCCCCCTGCTCCCAGCAACATCGCGATCATGGGCATCTGCCAGCACAATCGCCCGCAAAGCACCCCAAACTGCAGGGACGTGACTAGCGCGTCTCTACAGCTGTAGCAGCTGCCGCTGCGGACGTGAGGCTCACGTCCACGTGGCATAAATGGTTAAATTATTGAACATATTAAAGATGTGGCTTTGTAAAAATTTGATGTATCTGCACTAATTTTTAAGAAAAAAAGTGTGATGATTAGAGATTACATTGTATGCAGATTGGAACTGGGACAATTAAATCGGTCAAGTGCATTTCAAGCATCATACAATTTGCATTAAAGTGTACCTGTAGCTAAAAAAGTGCCCTACATGGGTTCTCACTTCAATAGAGAGAGGCTGGAGAGTGTACTGGTTTAGGGTTCTGCTTCTAACAAAGCATATCAGTAAGCTGGCACTTATTCAATAAGGTGACCTTGGGCAAGATTCCCTTACACTATTACTACCTATACAGTGCGTCTTAGTGACTGCAACTCTGACACTTTGAGTTCGCCAGGAGAAAAGCGTGATATAAATCTTTTGTGTCTTGTCAAGAGGGAAGCCACTGGGTAAGCCAAAGGCTTTCCCCATCCACCTTCACTAACCTGTTTCAGCACTGTTTCCTCCCAAAAACCATTGTCAAGCCCTTGTCGCCAGCTCAGGCACGGGCCCAACTGGGCTCAGTTTTCTCTCTTGAAGGGCCATGCTACTGCACTGCTATGTGGTGACCTTTGGGAAGACACAGCGCTGGAACAGGTAAATACAGGGAGACGGGGGTGGGGTGGGGGGGTAACTTCTGGAGGATGTAAAATTTAAAATATGTGCAAACTTATACAAATAAGAAGTACATTTTTTTCCCAGAGTAAAATGAGCCATAAATTACTTTTCTCCTATGTTGCGGTCACTTACAGTAGGTAGAAGAAATCTGACAGAAGTGACAGGTTTTGGACTAGTCTATCTCTTTTTAGGGGATTCTCAGGGATATATTTTTTTTCAAAAGCACTTAGTGAATCGCAGTTGCTCTGTCCAACTGCCAAAAAACTATATCTTTATAAAGAATAAAAGCCTTGCTGAGAATCCCCTATGAAGAGATGGACCTGCCACTTCTGTCATATTTCTACTGCCTACTGTAAGGGACAGCAACATAGGAGAAATGTAATTTATGGCTCATTTTACTCAGGAAAAAATGTACTCATCTGTATATGTTTGCACATATTTTAAATTTTACAGTTTTTCACTGTAGTGCCCCGTTAAGGTTACTATCTCTCTTTTTTGTTTGCTTTAAATTTGTATTCTTAACATCTCTTTGATCAACTGTAGTGACTATATGTAATAAATATAACTGAACACCAGACTTTTGACATTTCAGAAAATTTATTGAAATGGGATTCATTGATGAAACTCGAATAGCCATATGGGGCTGGGTAAGTAAAGTTTATGCTTGGCTAATATCATTATCATGTATTTGTTTTATTCTTGGAATTGGCAGATGTATAAATTAATTTTTAAGTCTTTTAATCTGTTAACTAACTGAAGATGGGTAAAGTTTATTTTTACACTTTGAATATTTGCCCCTTTTGTTTATTCTATGTATTTTTTGAAGAGAACTTGAGGCGGTTCCTGAGGGGGGGGGGGGGGGGTGAGATGGGACAAAGGGGCATGTTCTCTGCCGCATGACATGCCTTTGTGTCCCCCACCCCCGCTCTCTGCTCCCCCACCGCTGCACAATCAACCCCAGAAATTAGCGACAATACTTGTCGTTATCTTGGAGGGTAAACCTGTGGGAGAGGTATTCCCTGTTCAAAATGCCATTCCTGCAGGGTTTCCAGAGCTGCCATCGGTCAGTGCTTTCTCCCTGGCCATGCCCCCTGCCACTCCCCGGCCTCCCTGCACACTGTCACAGAGAATCAATCTCTCTTTCCAGTGTCATGACCCAGTGGTCACGAAAGTGAAAGTGGGCCAGTGCAGCCCACAAAAGCGGCAGAGAGCGTCAATTTTGGCAGCTACCTGATCCGCTCAGCCCTAGGTAGCCTAGTTTTTTTTTGTTTCGTTTCGTTTTAAGAGCCCACCTCGGGCTCTCTTTAAGCAGTGTAACAGTGTATTGGTTGTACATAATGAAGACAGGAGAAAACTGGTGGCAATTACTTCAAAGCAAACCTGAAGGGAAATAAACTTAATAGATAATGAATTGCATGTGTAATATGGATAATAAATAGAGTATTAGTACTATGGACTCATAGTCTAATTTTTTATGTTCAGTTCTATAACTTTAATTTTAAGGTTGCATCAGACTGTCACAGCTGTTGCTTAGCTGAAAATGGTACAGAACTAACGAACCTTTAAACTTTTCTGCAGTAAAAGTTCATTAGAATAGTTCTCTCACTGTTTCTCAGCTGTTTTGGCTTCTATTCACTGTTCAGGAAACCCGACAGAATTTGACAGACTGTCAACAAGCTCTTTTACATAGATAACAACTAAACTTTTTTTGGAAACCAGAAATTGACGCCTGACAATTTCTTAGTAGGCATAGTACTATATGTGAATATGTTTATCTTATCATCCCAAATATCACTTCAGGTATGCTTTAAACTGATAGATAAAAATAAAGAAAATGGCAAAAATAGCTTACGTATTCTAGAACGTAATGAGAAATAAGCCCCCCTCAAGTCCTCTAACCCAGAGGTGAGGAGTATGATCCTGTTACAACAAGGGGATTAAAAACCTTGTAATAAGATATGATAAATGTTCAAATAAAGTAGATGATTATGTGGAAAAATAATCAGAAAATACAGTGGGCCCGATGCATGAAAAAACGGAATTTTGCACAGACAGCACATGACAATTTTACCTGTTCTAACATCAAGGAAGCACTGCCTGGTACACTATAAGCTCCCCATAGGGAGAGATGGATTAAGATGTAATGGGGTCCTAGGCAAGGTAGTAGATGGCATTTTTGGTAAGCTGAAGTGAAGATAGGTCAAAGAAGGTGGGAGGTGGACACCCACAAGGCCCCAAGCACATGCTCTGCTCACGGGTATCAGAGAGTGCTGGGCGACAGATCTTGGATGTTTAGCATTTTCTGCAACAAGCCATCTGGAAAAAGAACAATTTGGTTTGGAAAGTATTGATTTTGGATATAAGGTTTAACACCACCCTTTCCCCCGCACTCCCTCCCCTTCCCCGCCAGTGGTGTATAAGTTCTGAATAAACAAAACAGTTAGGCCTCGTTCACATTGGGTGCACTGAGAAACGTGTAAAAGTGCATGATGAAATACACATGCGTTTGTGCGCGCTTTAGTGCGTGTTTCATAGTGCATAGTGCGGTGCACTTTTTAACCACTTCTGTACCACAGGGTTTTTTGCTGATCGGTGCTGCGTGGGCTCTCCAGCCCGCAGCACCAATCAGCTGGCAGCCAGGGCGATCAGACTGCCACCCTTTTTTCCCCACTAGGGGGATGTCCTGCTGGGGGGGTCTGATCGCCGCCGGCTGCTTGCGCTTGCGGGGGGGGGGCTCTTCAAAGCCCCCCTCCGCAGCGCTTCCTGGCCTCCTTCCTCTTCCCTCCCTCTCCCTTCCTCTGTGAGCGGCGCAGGACGGATTTCCATCCTGCGCCTGATGGTATAGGCTTTAGCCTATCAGATGCCGGCGATCCCCGGCCAATCAGAGGCCAGGGATCGCCGATCTCCTCTACGGCGCTGCTGCGCAGCAGCGCCGTATACATGTAAACACCGGGGAAGATCTTCCCCGTGTGTTTACAATTACCCTGCGAGCCGCCGATCGGCTCGCAGGGTGTTCACGGAGACACCCTCCGTGAGCTGACATGGAACGGCCGCTCATACGAGCGGCTGTTTTCATGAAATCCACTTCAGGATTCAGGGGCGTACTTAAGCGTACGCAGAGTCCTGAAGTGGTTAAAGCATGTTTTGCTTATTACAGCAGTAGCAGTTGTCCATAAAGCTTTGTCTTCATATGAGAATGTAATTTTTTTTTCAATTGGGGGTAAAAAAACGCAAGCGCTTCTATGCGCTTTTATGCAAAACAAAGTGCACCCATTCACTTGCTCTTGCACTTTACAGCTCAATGCACAGAAATGCATGCAACACTACGTTTTTGTAACGCAGCTCAACGCAGCTTAGCGCAGCGCATAGATGTGAACAAGGCACATTTAATTACATGAGAAAATCAATACCTTGCAGAACACACAGGGCAATGCGCTGTGAAAAGCGCGCAGAAACGGCCCTGATGTGAACGAGGCCTTACAGTTCCACTTTATATTCTTTTAATAAGTGATCATGGCTGGCTCTTTGCATGTCCACATATATTAATTCTTCAACAATGCTATTTGAGTCCACAGGTGAATGCCTTCATGGGAAGATGCAGTCATAGATATAGAGATATCAATAATGGTCCCATAAAAGATAAGAAACACATTTAGTTCCATGACAAGCTATAGCTGTTGAGCTGTAAGTATTAATTAGGACACTTTGGGACATTTTATTGCTCTGGATTAGCTGTGTCAATAAAGCATTGCGCTCATAGGAAAGTTTTTATATCAATCTGGCTGACCATCAGCTACGTAACACTTCTCTGTCCCAATCTCATCCGTATTCTAACAGCGAATCCATTAGGAGCTAATGCAGAGCAATGCTCCTTTCAATATCAGCTGTTTGTTTAGTAACGAGTTACAGATACTGTCTATCTCAGGATTCCGCTAAGCTAGTGATCCTTTAATTTACGCCACAGCAACTGCATGAAACCGGATTCAGTTCCATTTTCCTGTGTAGGTTGCCTATAACGGTCCATGCCAAAGTCCTTCGTGGTGTTGCTGGGCGTCCGTGTACAGGTCTCCCACAAACACCATAATGCTGTTTGCTTTACTGTCTTGATTGACTAGGCAGGATGTCGGTTCAGACGTGAAATCCACCTTAATGTTTTTATGTTGGCCTGTTAACGTTTTTACTTGTGTAACAGAACATACATATATTGTACGTCCGCACTTATGCTTAGCTTTATGCAGGGTTTATTCTTTTACAAATACGTCATTGGATGGCAGTATATTTATTTAAAGCAATTCTGCGCTGTAATTTGAACTGTGAATCTGCGTATAAGGGACATATGGAGGATGCGATCTTTATTATTTTAAAGCTTGGTGTAATTTGCCTTCTTAAAACAGAAGGAAACTTGCAATAATTCAGCTATAAGTGAACATGGTTACCCACAATGCACCACTACTGAATATGCAAATTATCTCTTTTTGCCCCATGTAAGCAAGGCTAGCATCTAGAACCGCTGGTGTATAGCAAGCCTATAGCTTTAAAGAGACACTGAAGCGAAAAAAAATGATGATATTATGATTTGTATGTGTAGTACAGCTAAGAAATAAAACATTAAGATCAGATACATCAGTCTAATTGTTTCCAGTACAGGAAGAGTTAAGAAACTCCAGTTGTTATCTCTATGCAAACAAGCCATTAAGCTCTACGACTTTCAAAGTCGTGGAGAGGGCTGTCTTCTGACTTTTATTATCTCAACTGTTCCTGGACTATTTACTTTTTATCTGCCAGAGGAGATGTCATTAGTTCACAGACTGCTCTGAAAGAATAATTTTGAATGCAGAGTGTTGTGTAATCTGCACATATTATAGAATGATGCAATGTTAGAAAAAACACTATATACCTGAAAATAAAAATATGAGAATATTTTCTTTGCTGCTAATCTGCTAGTATATATTCATAGTACACAACTAATTCACTATATCATATTTTTTTTCTCGCTTCAGTGTCTCTTTAAACTTTACACAGCCACATCAACCCCACAAGTAGACAGCCTGTTTTGGGCTTTTGGTCCTCATCAGTACATGGCAGGGATTGATATGGCTGTATGTGGGATTGATGTGGCTGTGCAAAGTTTAAAGCTATAGGCTTGCTATACACCAGCAGTTCTGGATGCTAGCCTCACTTACTGGGGCAAAAAGAGATAATTTGCATATTCAGTAGTGGTGCATTGTGGGTAACCATGTTCACTCATAGCCGAATTATTGCAAATTTCCTTCTGTTTTAAAAAGGTAAATTACACCAAGCATTGCATTTTAGTAGGAGGGCTTTTCAGTCTCTTTTAGCCCCCTATACATTCCAAGTGGTTTGGGTCACCCCAAGATGCTTGGTTACTCTGCTTATTATTTTAAACAAATTCATCTGTCCGGCTCTCATACTGGTCTTTTGACTTATATACAACCTTAACGCCCAAGTCCCCCCCCCCCCCAAAAAAAAATAATCTTTCTCTTCCTCTCTTGTTCCACAATTAATATTATGAAGGGCTCCTTATCTACCTTCTTACTCCTTTTCTCAGAGATAACCAAGCAGCTTCTCACGCCAATTGGATTTCATGGAGTTCACCACTGGGCATCTTATAAAGATAACCAGTGAGTTTTTGAGTAATAAGCTGGCAAGCCCACTCCTATGCATACATATTATAGTGCCACAAGTAGAAATGGGCATGAAATAATGGTAATAGAATATCGGTAATGTTACAGATATTCTATTATCCACTATTGTAGAATATCTGTAATTTTACCAATATTTTACCATGTTCTAACGTTATTCTCAAACTCCCCTGTTGGGCGCTTAACCTTAACAACCTTCCCAAGCCTAACCCTTAGGAACCCCCCATCCCACGCCTAACTCTTAAGACCCCCCAAGTTCCCCCAGTCATAGTCGATTTTGTAATGTGAGGCTATGGTGGCACCCAAATGAAATGGCATGCATGTTGTCCAAATTTACATGACCATAACTCCTACAACTCCCTCTTTGCCACAGTGTGAGGCCCCCATCTAAAACAGTAAACAAATACAAAAGGCTATAATGAAATAGAACATCTTACTTTACAAGAAATGACAGCATTTTGCACAAGTCAGGTTTCTCTGGTACCTATACAACCACTCATCCTGCACCAAGCATAGCAACCTGTACCATGCATAGCAACCTGCATCATGCATGCATAGCATTGAAAAAATTAGTGTAAAGGCTTAATATAAGACTACCCCCCACCACTGACCAGAATGGGAGGGGTAGTTAGTGGCTATAGCAGTCTGGTTCCCCTCCACACGGGGTGAAGGATGGCACATGTCTCATGCTCTTGTGCATTTGGTCCTTTTTCACATAATTGACATTGATATGCCAACCAGAGACCCCAACACAATGTGAGGGACTTTTGTGTGTATGAGGAAGGTTTGGAGGCAGTGTGATGCCCATCTGTTAGTTCTGGGAGGAAGCAGGAGGGAGGAAAGAAAATGATGGAGGAAGCAGGAGGAAGAAAGTAAAATGATGGAGGAAGCAGGAGAGATGAAGGAAAATGATGAAGGAAGCAGGGGGGAGGAAGGAAAATGATGGAGGAAGCAGGAGGGAAGAAGGAAAATGATGAAGAAAGCAGGAGGCAGGAAAGAAAATGATGGAGGAAGCAGGAGGGATAAAGGAAAATGATGGAGAAAGCTGGAGGGAGAAAGGAAAATTATGGAGGAAGCAGGAGGAAGGAAAGAAAATGATGGAGGAAGCAGGAGGGATAAAGGAAAATGATGGAGAAAGCTGGAGGGAGAAAGGAAAATTATGGAGGAGGCAGGAGGAAGGAAATAAAATGATGGAGGAAGCAGGAGGGATGAAAGAAAATGATGGAGGAAGCAGGAGGGAAGAAGGAAAATGATGAAGAAAGCAGGAGGCAGGAAAGAAAATATTGGAGGAAGCTGGAGGGAGAAAGGAAAATTATGGAGGAGGCAGGAGGAAGGAAAGAAACTGATGGAGGAAGCAGGAGGGATGAAGGAAAATGATGGAGGAAGCAGGAGGGGAGAAGGAAAATGATGGAGGAAGCAGAAGGGAGGAATAAAAATGATAGAGGAAGTGGGAGGGAGGAAGGAAAATGGTGGAGACAGCAGGAGGGAGGGAGGAAAATAATGGAGGAAGCAGGAGGGATGAAGGAAGATGATGGAGGAAGCAGGGGAGAGGAAGGAAAGTGATGGAGGAAGCAGGAGGGAGGAAGGAAAATGATGGAGGAAGCAGGAGGGATGACGGAAAATGATGGAGGAAGTAAGAGGGATGAAGGAAAATGATGGAGGAAGTAAAAGGGAGAAAGGAAAATGATGGAGAAAGCAGGAAGGGGGAAAGAAAAGGATGGAGGAAGCAGGAGGGATGAAGGTAAATGATTCTGGGAGGAAGCAGGAGGGAGGAAAGAAAATGATGGAGGAAGCAGGAGGAAGAAAGGAAAATGATGGAGGAAGCAGGAGAGATGAAGGAAAATGATGAAGGAAGCAGTGGGGAGGAAGGAAAATGATGAAGGAAGCAGGAGGGAAGAAGGAAAATGATGAAGAAAACAGGAGGCAGGAAAGAAAATGATGGAGGAAGCAGGAGGGATAAAGGAAAATAATGGCGAAAGCTGGAGGGAGAAAGGAAAATTATGGAGGAAGCAGGAGGGATGAAGGGAAATGATGGAGGAAGCAGGAGGGAAGAAGGAAAATGATGAAGAAAGCAGGAGGCAGGAAAGAAAATGATGGAGGAAGCTGGAGGGAGAAAGGAAAATTATGGAGGAGGCAGGAGGGAGGAAAGAAAGTGATGGAGGAAGCAGGAGGGATGAATGAAAATGATAGAGGAAGTGGGAGGGAGGAAGGAAAATGATAGAGGAAGTGGGAGGGAGGAAGGAAAATGGCGGAGACAGCAGGAGGGAGGGAGGAAAATGATGGAGGAAGCAGGAGGGATGAAGGAAGATGATGGAGAAAGCAGGGGAGAGGAAGGAAAGTGATGGAGGAAGCAGGAGGGAGGAAGGAAAATGATGGAGGAAGCAGGAGGGATGAAGGAAAATGATGGAGAAAGCAGAAGGGATGAAGGAAAATGATGGAGGAAGCAAGAGGGATGAAGGAAAATGATGGAGGAAGCAAGAGGGAGAAAGGAAAATGATGGAGGAAGCAAGAGGGAGAAAGGAAAATGATGGAGAAAGAAGGAGGGAGGAAGGAAAAGGATGGAGGAAGCAGGAGGGATGAAGGAAAATGATGGAGGAAGCCGGAGGGATGAAGGAAAATGATGGAAGAAGCAGGGGAGAGAAAGGAAAATGATAAAGAAAGCAGGAGGGATGAAGGATAAATGATGGAGAGAGCAAGAGGGAGGAAGGATAAATGATGGAGGAAGCAGGAGTGAGTAAGGAAAATGATGAAGGAAGCAGGAGAAGCTGTATATTTTTTGTAGATTTTTGAACCACATCAACATACTTGTGGCGCTTCAGTAACTCAGAAGGCATTAAAGGCAGAAGACCAGCCTGGCAGTTTCTATAGCCCTTTCACTATAGTGATTCCTCAGAATTATGGCCCTTTCACACCGTGTAAGTTGCATTGCGATGAAATTGCAACACAACGGAGCCAAAAAGTCTCACTATGCAGTAGCGTTGTGGTGTGATCATACAGTGAGGCATACAGTTCAACGAAAGTTTGCCTCACTCCCATTGTAAACACACGGATTGCCCTGTTAACATACAGAATGCTGTGCATTACTGAGTCAGAATCCGCTGCACTGCGCAGCACCGCACTAGGGGCTTGATTCACGACGGCAATGACGAGAGCTCCACTCGTCCTGCCCTGAGACCCTGTGGGTCCAATCACTTTGAAGGACATAATCCCCGCACTTTAATTGGCCTAACAGGCTGCCTGTCACCTTACAGGATACTTGACAGGCAGCTTACTGGGCCAATCAAAGGGCGAGGATAATTTCCTTTAAAGTGATTAGACCAGCAGGGGCTTAGGGCAGGAGCTCTCGTCATTGCCAATTAGCAGGCATAACATCGTAGCGCTCGCTATGCTACTCTATTAAGACGTGTTATGTCTGATAAGGCACGTTGACTCTGATAAGGCATGCTATTTGTCTTAGTGAATCAAGCCCTAGATGTGAAAGCCCTGTAGGAGTATACAGGTCCTTCTAAAAAAAAATTAGCATATTGTGATAAAGTTCATTATTTTCTGTAATGTACTGATAAACATTAGACTTTCATATATTTTAGATTCATTACACACAACTGAAGTAGTTCAAGCCTTTTATTGTTTTAATATTGATGATTTTGGCATTCAGCTCATGAAAACCCAAAATTCCTATCTCAAAAAATTAGATGAAGATTCCATTTTTCAGCATGACCTGGCACCTGCTCACAGTGCCAAAACCACTGGTAAATGGTTTACTGACCATGGTATTACTGTGCTCAATTGGCCTGCCAACTCTCCTGACTTGAACCCCATAGAGAATCTGTGGGATATTGTGAAGAGAAAGTTGAGAGACGCAAGACCCAACACTCTGGATGAGCTTAAGGCCGATATCGAAGCATCCTGGGCCTCCATAACACCTGAGCAGTGCCACAGGCTGATTGCCTCCATGCCACGTCGCATTGAAGCAGGCAATTCTGCAAAAGGATTCCCGACCAAGTATTGAGTGCATAACTGAACATAATTATTTGAAGGTTGACTTTTTTTTGTTTTAAAAACACTTTTCTTTTATTGGTCGGATGAAATATGCTAATTTTTTGAGATAGGAATTTTGGGTTTTCATGAGCTGTATGCCAAAATCATCAATAAGAAAAACAATAAAAGGCTGGAACTACTTCAGTTGTGTGTATTTTAATCTAAAATATATGAAAGTCTAATGTTTATATCAGTACATTACAGAAAATAATGAACTTTATCACAATATGCTAATTTTTTGAGAAGGACCAGTAATTGCATTGCATTGCATTGCAATGTTATTTGCACATAGTGTTAAAGGGCCTTGGTGCTCAAGTTCTAATTAGTATTTTCAGAACAGAAGAAAGATTAATAAAAGTACAATAATGAAGTGTTGCTTATTGCTCCATTATCCCTTTTATTTCTGCACTGTTAATAAAAGAGCAGCAGCAGCAGCACGGCACTGATAAGCTTTATCACATGGTTTCCTTTATTAACTTCCTTTATAGGTACAGAATATTGATAAAGCAGTGATAAGTATTATCACTGGTTGAAGTGTTCTGCATAAATATTCCCATCCTGTAGGTGGCAATCCCATGGGAGGAAGCATCAAGCAGTGCTTCCTCCTGTCAGTTAGTGCATTGTTGCCATGCTGTTTTCTCCAGGTTACTGCATCATTTTAATAATGCAACTGAAAGGCTTCATTCATCACTGCAATTTTAATACCGAGATAAATCTATAGAGACTTACACTGATGACACCATATATTACAGCAGGAAATGACTGCTGTAACTCTCATGATTCAATACATTGACCCCATAGACCTTACAGGAATGTGTGATAAGCCAAACGACTAAGTAACTACTTTAATGTATACATTTGTATCTGTGCTAGACAAGGCACACTGGTGAAAACATATTTTTGTCATGGAAGTTGTACTTGACTTAAATAAGTGAAGATCTGAATCTTCCAACTGTTATCTGTTTATACCGGATAGTTAAGCAGTTGCCATCATCAAGTGCCCTTTGTACTGCATAATCACAGCACTGAGAACTCCTTAATGGTCCAAAGTCACTTTCTTTACACCTGTCTTCTTTACTATCTTTGTGTTCTGATATTTATTTACCTTTATATGCTTTCTTTCTAGCCACTCCCGCTTTTTCAAACATGACTAGTTTTTCGAGAACACATTTGTTATTTCAAGCTTGCATTCCATTTTAATTTCAGTTTAGGATTTAGTGCACAGTTTGCATCAGTTTTGAATACTAGGGGACTCTGCACGCCTCTGTTGGTAGTCATTTCAGATGTGGCCTGCTCAGGAGCGCTGCCAATTTTCCCGTTCTCTTAAAAATGTGTAAACCATTTTATGGGCAGCTGCCCCCAGGTTCACACCATGTTTGTTTATTAATTAGAGGTTAGGGTCTTTTCCATGAAGAATACCTTAATGTGGTGGAGAAGTCTAGTACGGAACACTCTGCGCAAACTGTTTTGGAAGCCAACATCCATGCATCTGTTTTGAATGCAAATTGTGCAACCTGTTTATAATTAGGCTCTGCGCATCCATGAGGTCAATCAGATGCAGCCTGTCTTGGGAGCGCTGCCATCTCCCCCGCTTTATAATCATGACTAGTTGCCATAGTTGCACTTAATTCAGTTATCAACAAATGAAAAATAAAGGACAAAATGCTGTAACCAATAGAAATTAATGAAATCAGATTTGTTATTATGGGCTCTTACACCTGTAAGTGTTGACCGTTGAATAAACCTAAATCTAAATGTCATTAATGGGGCTATAGCGATGATCAGTATTAGACTTTTACTGGACTGCCTGGTTTGCCTGGTTTGGAAGTCTTGCCAGTCCCCATTTCCCCCGTTTCAGAGCCTAGTGGGGAAGGAGCCTACTGCAGCCTGGGAAACCCTGTGCTGCATCTCAGTCTTGACTGATAGCCCTACAGGAGAAAAGTAAACTAAAATTGTGTTTACCCTTTCAGACATCCTTGTTTTGTATTTGGCACATAGAATAGTATGAATAATATATTGGATCAAAGGTGAAATGTTGAGTGCAGCTGTGTTTTAAGGAATCCTAGAAACTCTGAACTACAGATCTGGATTTACCGCATGTGGGGTTTATACACCTGACCTGTAGATGTCACTGTTCTACTTGCATTACTGGTAAGATCACCTAGACTGTTGTGGGTTGTAGGTTTCTGTTTTACCTGGCTGAAGACACCGATGAAAGCAACGGTTTATGCAGAGAGCTGATAGTTTGTAGCTGTTTCTGCATTAGTGACTACTGAACACAACACTGTAGTGACCTGGACTGTTGAACTGTACTGAACACAGAGTGTCTGTAGAATGTGTGGAGGAGGGCCCACATTATACATTACCAAGAGGTCCCTGAATTAAAGAATTCTAAGCTTAATTAGTACAACAATGGAACTTACATATTATTGTTATAACAAGGTAACCATTGTTATGCTACGTGTTGCTGCCACTAGCTTGTTAAATGTTTAGGCTGAACTTTTACTGCCTTTTGTTACATCACATACTGGTAACTAGAAACTGTATAAAATAGCTCTTTAAAAATAGTTGACTTGGCATGGTTCTTTGCAGTCCCCTTGAGCAGGTGATCTTCTAGGCAGCTGTCTTATGTGCCTATGCCTAAAATCAGCCCTGGCCATGAAAATGGTTAACTTGCTTCACTGAATTCTGTAGACAAACTGGTGTTTACTATTTTCTTATTTCCGAAAAGACATGTAAACGTATCTTTCTGGATACTTTAAGATATGCACTAATGTAAAAAACAGACTACGCTATCAGATCTGTCAACAAGATAGCTATGAGCTTGAAATAAGCCACACTTTGCCTTTGTTTTCTCCATCCAGTTTTTACTGTATCATAAATACATAATTTTATCTATACCACTGCTGTGTTTTCATTGTAATTTAGTGTATTCTTTTATCTATGTCCAGTCTGAACATTCTGAGCAACTAGAGCTTACTGAGGACCAAATTCCTTTAGCTTATAAATTCTGCCTAGATCAAAGTACAGAGATTTACTGCATTTTCACTATATGGCAGCTGTAAACCAAGTAAAACATTGTTAATCTCAGCTGCATCAATTATCTTCAGGCCTTTGGCACTTGTTTAGCAGTCCTGAATTCAAGACAGGCTTTAAAATTCATATAAAAGAAAAAATAAGCAGAATAATTGCTTAAAGAGGAACTGTAACCAAGAATTGATCTTCATCCCAATCTGTAGCTGATGTCCCCTTTCCCACGAGAAATCTTTACCTTTTCCCGAATAGATCATCAGGAGGGTCTGTAGGCTGATATTGTGGTGAAACCCCTCCCACAGTGTGAAGTCATGACCAAAGTCCTGACAGTTCGATGTCTGTGAACCTCGTTGCATTGTGGGAAGTAACAGATTTTTCCAACTGCCAAACAACCAGTATCTCCCTCTGTGCATAGAACTCTCAGTAACAAACATTACTTAGTACACTAAAGCTGTCACCACAAGTGATACATTTCAGAATGTAGATCAGAGAGAGGAAAGATTTTACAATGGGCAAACACTGGCTAAATAATCTATAAATGAATATTGTAAAAAAAAAACCAAAAAAAAAAAAAAAACAGTGTTATTCATTGTGTTATTTTCACTACAATTCCTCTTAAAAGGATAACTGTAACATTGTAAAAAAAAAAAAAAAAAAGTTGGATACTCACCTAAGAGGAGCCTTCCATAGAGTCTTTCCGCTCCTCTCTGTGTCCCCTTGTTCCACCGTTGGGCCCCCCTTCAAATCTTCCACCAGCTGTGTCTTTGGTTCTCCTCAGAAGTACTTGGGTCTCTGAGTACTTCTGAAGATGAATGGCTCTGTTTTGCGCATATGCAAGTCCTGGCTCACGCATGCATAGTACGGAGCCACGTGTCCTTGGAAGTACTTGGAGTCTCCAGATACTTCCATGGCCTTCCTGAAGAGACCTGAAGGTCTGAAGGTCTCTTCAGCATTAAAGTCGAAGGACGGAATGGGGAACAGTACAGGTCCTTCTAAAATAATTAGCATATTGTGATAAAGTTCATTATTTTCTGTAATGTACTGATAAACATTAGACTTTCATATATTTTAGATTCATTACACACAACTGAAGTAGTTCAAGCCTTTTATTGTTGTAATATTGAGGATTTTGGCATACAGCTCATGAAAACCCAAAATTCCTATCTCAAACAATTAGCATACCATGAAAAGGTTCTCTAAATGAGCTATTAACCTAATCATCTGAATCAATTAATTAACTCTTAACACCTGCAAATGATTCCTAAGGCTTTTAAAAACTCCCAGCCTGGTTCATTACTAAAAACCGCAATCATGGGTAAGACTGCCGACCTGACTGCTGTCCAGAAGGCCATCATTGACACCCTCAAGCAAGAGGGTAAGACACAGAAAGAAATTTCTGAATGAATAGGCTGTTCCCAGAGTGCTGTATCAAGGCACCTCAGTGGGAAGTCTTTTTTGGAAAGGACCTATATGTTGAAATGATAGAGTATTCATTTATTTTTTTGCTAGTATTTTCACATGATTACCCGCGTATACTGTTTGATTATCTACTAATGCAATTTCTTTTTATTTCTAGACTAATGTAATTTTTCTCCTACCTATTTATAATAAATAGATGTCAAACGTTATTTCAAAGAAATGTACTGAAAAATATTAAAATGAATTAATAAAATATTTTTTAATCTGTATACTTGTTTGGTCATGTCTAAAAGAACTCAATGAGAAGCATGTGGTTTATTTGATCAGCTGCTAGATTTGCAAAGCTCTGATTTGCTGTGATCGCATCCTGCTTTAGCACATGGTTATGACTAGCAAATCAGAGACTTGCATATCTATCACCTGACCAAACTGATCACATGAGTTCTCCTAGACAAGACCATCACTACTTGTTTCCTCTTCTGTTTACATCTATCTTACATCATTTATATCTGTGTACTTAATTTTTCTCATTTAAAGGGAACCCCAGGTGAGAGTGATATGAAGGCTGCCATATTTATTTTTCTTTTAAACAATACCAGTTGCCTGCCAGTCCTACTGATCCTGTGTCTCTAATACTTTTAGCCACAGACCCTGAACAAGCATGCAGTAGATCAGGTACTCTGACTCAGCTGACTCATGTTTTACTGGATTAGCCCTATGCTTTTTCCATGGTTTTGGCACAGACACTACTTATGGCAGAAGATCAACAGGGCTGCCAGGAAACTGGCGTTGTTTACAACAAAATAAATATGGCAGCCTCCATATCCCTCTCACATCGGGTTCCCTTTAAAACGTATGTAATTCTTCAGTCTTCTGCCTTCTATTACTCTTTGTTCTTCTATTCTCCCATAATATTGATTGCAGCTGCCTCGCTGTCTGTTCTTGCTGCAAATATTTGGCATGTAAATTATTATTAATATTGATTTCTAAAGCACTAACCTATTCCGTGGCACTGAATTTCAAATATTTCTTACAAAAAAACAAACAAACCAAAAAAAACCAAATTCCCTGGTAGGAAAATCAATATCTGAATTTAAAATAGATCATTTTATTGGGTGACATCAGTAGACTAATAAGAATTCTGGCAAATTTTAATTAGGAAAACAAACACAACTTATTTAAAAAAAAATGCAGGATGTTATATAGACATATTACCTGTCAAAAATGTCAGGGAATATGTTTGAAATACTTCCCTGCATACTGAAAATATAGTGGCACAGGGATATCTCCTGTTAGTCCAAAACTCTCTTAGTCATCAGAGATGGATTTCTGCAAAGACCTCACAAGATTGGACTGTGGGTTATATCTTACATGGAAGAGGTATTGCTGCATCTCACTTTTGCCTCCAGATCGTCTTTAAGTTTCAGAGTACATGTTGTAATTTTGTTTCTGCTTTTCAGTCATATGGCGGTTATGTCACATCCATGGTCCTCGGCCATGGATCAGGCCTTTTCAAATGTGGAATTGCTGTTGCTCCTGTTTCCAGCTGGGAGTATTATGGTATGTGGAAGTAACATTAAAATAAAATAGTGCCATTCGTCTCCTTCCCGACTAGTTTCAATGACTGTCTTTTTCAGGGTATCACATACAAAACCTACACATTGCTCTTTAGCTACATCAATGGTGCAACAGTCACGGTAAACGTCTACTGAAAATTAAGCTCCAGATGTAGACGTTTTTGAACACATTGGCCTCAATTCACTAACCTTAACTCCTGTCTTTAATAACTCTTCTGAGCTGTTTTACAGTTATCACAATTATATCACCATGGTGATAACTGTAAAACAGCTCAGAAGAGTTAAGACAGGAGTTAAGGTTAGTGAATTGAGGCCAAAATCTGTTATTCTGGCTATATTATTGTGAAGTATAATGTATACAATTCATAATTTCATATAAATTCAGTAATTTATCTATTTCAGCATCTTTTTATTCTGAAAAATACATGGGTCTTCCAACAAGCACTGACAACCTCGAGCATTATAAGGTAAAATAAGATTGATTATTGTAATTATCTCATTCGACATCAAGATCTTTAACCCATTCGCGTTCCGTCGTTTTTACTTGAGCAATGTTCACCTCCCATTCATTAGCCTATAACTTTATCACTACTTATCACAATGAGCTGATTTATATCTTGTTTTTTCCGCCACCAATTAGGCTTTCTTTGGGGGGTACATTTTGCTAAGAGCCACTTTACTGTAAATGCATTTTAACAGGAAGAATAAGAAAAAAAGGGGGAAAAAATCATTATTTCTCAATTTTCAGCCATTATAGTTTTAAAATAATACATGCCTCCATAATTAAAACTCACGTATTGTATTTGCCCATATGTCCTGGTTATTACACCGTTAAAACTATGTCCCTATCACAATGTATGGCGACAATATTTTGTTTGGAAATAAAGGTGCATTTTTTCCGTTTTGCATCTATCATTATTGACAAGTTTAAAATGAAAAAAATATAGAAATATTTCATCTTTACATTGATATTTAAAAATGTTAGACCCTTAGGTAAATATTTACATGTTTTTTTTATTGTAATGTTTGTTTTTACATTAAACATTTTATTTGGGTATTTTTGTGAGGGTGAGATGTAAACAATAGTTTTAGAATGTAAATGTGTCTTGAGTTTTATTTTTTTTACTTTTAGTTGTAGTTTTACTTTTTGGCCACAGGATGAGTTTGTTTACATGATGTCACTCTAAGCGTAACATACGCTTAGAGAGGCGCATGGGGGAGGCAACAGCCAGAAAAGGCGAAGCTTCCGAGAGAAGCTGTCGCTTTTTCAGCGGGGGAGAGGAATCAGTGATCGGGCACCATAGCCCAATTCACTGATTGCCTGGCTAACGAACCGCGGGCCGGGAGCACGCGTACACGCGCGTGATCGGCCGCGGGGGCGCGCATGGTTCCTGGACATTGTTTCTACGTCCAGGAACTAAAATGGGTTAAGGGCAACTCTACCCAGACTCTTATTTCTTTTTTTCTTGGATTTGACTGTGTCTCAGCAGATTAAATAGCTAGTGATATTAAATTGTGCCCCCACTGGTACAGCAGAGCAGAATTAGAAGAATTAGAACCTATATTATGTTTACACACCCTTGGGGTTGATACACAAAACTGATCTCAGGAAAAAGGATGAGCTGACGAATCTATAATCCTACATTGCATGCTTCTAGCTGCAGGAAGGTCCTTCTCACTCCCCTTCAGTGTAAAAGCTCTATACAGTCAACCACCAAACAGCTCCCTTAGATGCATGGTGATTGGCTGCATGGCTCTTGTACATTGAACAGTGAGGACCTTTCTGCTACCAGAAGCAGGTGCTGTGCTCTGCATTAAGTACAGGAGAGAGGCCCCCACAATGGCAGGGCTCGCGGGGGCTATTGTTATGCCCCTAGGTCCATGACTTGGGAGGAAGTACAGCACTGATAACAACAGCATCAGCAGTTCATCTTCTTAAAACAACACTGACTAAAACTAACCAGAGTCATAACTAGAAATCACTGGGCCCTCCTGCAAAAGTTTGGATGGAAGGTAGCCTGGTATAGGTGCCCTTAGTATAGGTAGCCAGGTATAGGTGCCCCCAATATAGATAGCCAGGTATAGGTGCACCCAGTATAGGTAGCCAGGTATAGGTATCCCCAGTATAGATAGCCAGGTATAAGTGTTGCCAGCATAGCCAGGTACAGGTACCCCCAGTATAGATAGCCGGGTATAGATGCCCCCAGTATAGATAGCCAGGTATAGATGCCCCCAGTATAGCCAGGTATAGGTGTCCCCGGTATAGATAGCCAGGTATAGGTGCCCCAATATAGATAGCCAGGTATAGGTGCACCAGAATAGCTAGGTATAGGTGCCCCAATATAGATAGCCAGGTATAGGTGCTCCCAGTATAACCAGGTATAGGTGCCCCCAGTATAGTCAATTATACTGTAGGTGCCCCAGGGTTATACCCTCACCTTGGGCCCCCCATTCAGTGCTCCCACCTTCAGTAATTACAGCAGCAGCTAGCGGACAGGGAACACGGACTCACCTCTTCTGCATTCATTGCGACGGAGGCTCTGTCTTCTCTGTTGAAGCCCCTCACTGATAATCAGGAAGTAGACTCCTCCTCTCCCCATATCTGTGTGTGCCCAGAAGCGTTTTGCTCCTGCGCAGTACTACTGTGCAGGCGCAGAATGCTCACAGCTGCGGGAGCATGATGGGGGGTGCGCATGCAGCCAAGCCGCTCATGCGCCGGAGAGTGCAGCTTGACAGAATACCGGAGGGGATTGCTACAGAAAGGAGCCACAGGAGAGGATGCCGAGAGAACACACAGACCTCGTAGAACTGGAGGAAGCCCCAGGTAAGTATAAATACTGGCATATAGCCCATCTCAGGTTCTCTTTAAAGAGGAACTGTAACCAAGGATTGAACTTCATCACAATCAGTAGGTGATACCCCCTTTCCCATGAGAAATCTTTACCTTTTCTCGTATAGGGGCTCTGTATGGCTGATATTGTGGTGAAACCCCTTCCAAAGTGTGATGTTACCTAGGTCCTGACAGTTTCCTGTCTGTGAGCCTTGCTGCATTGTGGGAAATAACAGCTGTTTCCCACTGCGAAGCAACCAGAATCTCCCTCTATTTATATGTGTATATATAAAAACAACCTTTTAGCCTATCGCATTGTTAAGGGGTGTGGCTATAGATAATAGCAGTTGGTGTTTTTTTTTTCTTTTCTGCCAGTAGTAAAGATGGTTATGTGCATGCTCATTGTGGGTCAAACAATATGAACAAATTACATGGTGAATATTATTAATTTCTTAATTTCTACTCTATTTTTTAACTTCTCACTTTGCAATGTATTGATTTATTTGACCCTCACTACTATAGTTACATAGTTTGGTTGAAAAAAGACATTCGTCCATCAAGTCCAACCAGAAAAAAATAAAAAAAATAAAACACCATCCTGAACCTCCACATATCCCAGTTGATCCAGGGGAAGGCAAAAAAACCTTACAATGCCTGGGACAATTAGCCTTCATAGGGCAAAATTCCTTTCCAACTCTAAATGGCAGTCAGATAAATCCCTGGATCAACTCTTCCGGGAATTACCTAATAATTATAGCCGTGGATGCCCTTCAATGCAAGGAAAGCATCCAAGCCCTCTTTAAATGCAGATATAGAGTTTGCCATAACTACTGCCTGAGATAACCGCTCTCACTATGAAGGACCCCTTTCTAAATAGATGGCAAAAACTTTTTTCCTCCACACGCAAATCATGTCCCCTTGTCCGCTCCTCTTTAAGATTTCAGATGACAGTTATCAATAGTGTGTACTTAGCTTGATGTCCAGGAAGACAGCTAAAATCTAACTTGAGAGAAGGTTTTTAAAGTGTATTCTGAAAAGGTAGAAATTACAAATGTTATACTTGTCCAGCGTCTAATCCAGGCTTTCTCAACCAGGGTTCCCTGGAACCCCAGGGTTCCTTGAGGACTCTGCAGGGGTTCCTTGGCATTTTACCCCATCGTGGGGGAAGCATAATAGAGCACACTATAATAGGTGGTACTGTAACAAGAAGCACTTAATTGGGGTGTCAGGAGACAGTATAATGAGTGGCAGTGTAATAGGAGATAGTGAAATTAGCAGCCTTACCTACTTAAAGCCCATGCCTCCTGAAAAATAAATGTAGGGGTTCCTCGAGAACAAAAAATTGATTGCAGGGGTTCCTTGAGATCCAAAAGTTATTAACAGGGTTCCTCCAAGGTAAAAAGGTTGAGAAATGAAACATCACAGACAAATTTTAAATGGGACTTGAGGCAAGCAGAACAATTGAGGCCTATGAGTGTGGTTGGCAGGTAACTGAACACGCTCACCATCATATGCTAATTGCTAAATGGATTTTTAAGGGCACACCATAAAACAATTCAGCCGCATCTGGTTTAGGAAAGGTAATCATCCTGACCTCAAGCACACATCAGCGCAGTGCAAAGTCTCCCGTGCTACGTCTGACGTCATCTTCTTTCATCTCCCCGATGCTCTGGTTATAAAAAAAATGATAATAAAGGCAAATATTTAATAAACCTTCATTTCACCAACCCAACTTTCTGTTGTGAGGCTGAAAGCAAAAAGCTTCACTCATCTGGTAGATTTTGAGTGGTGCTGGGTGTCACTGCATTGGTTAATAGACATAACATGTTCCAACAATAGTACAATGTTCTCTGGTTTTAAAGAGCCAATCAAACACAGAACAGGAAGAGAAGACCATAATGGCAATACTAGAGAAAACTGATCATATTGGTTATGAAAGAGTAGCATCCAGCTATTTCTGTAGTTACTTTCAGCCCCCCTCAGTTTTCACTCCTCCTACCAATTGTTTTTTTCAAGGATCTTTTTTGTTCCTGATCTTTTTTGTTCCTGATTTGTCCAACGTGGATGGATGTCACGTCATGGTAGTCACATCACGTTCGTCATGTAAAGGAAACCTACACTGAAGTTAAACAATTGTTCTTGTAGATCTTATCCTAAAGACGAGAACATTCCCAGAATCTCATAGTTTTGATTTTGGTTTTAACCACTTGAGGACTGCAGGTTTATAACCCCCTAGAGACCAGGTGATTTTTTTACGCACTCTGCAGCTTTAACAGTTTATTACTTGGCCATACAACTTAGCTGCCAAATGAATTTTACACTCTTTTCTTCCCACCAACAGAGATTTCTGTTGGTGGGATCTGATTGCTGCTGCAATGTTTTTTTTTTATTAATTTAAATATGTTTTTTTTCTTAAAATAACCTATTTTGTATTACTTCTCCCTCCCCCTTCCCACCCTCCCAGAAGATCCCTGCATGTTCAATCACCTCTCATAGGCATCAGCCTATGAGAGGGATCAGTTTGTGAGCCTCTCCTGAGGACAGCTCAGTGACAGAGCTGTCCCCTGTGGGAGGCTGTGGGTCCTAATGAGCCTTCTCTTTCTCCTCTTGATCCTTATGTTCCAGCGTTGTCACCTGTTACAGCTATTTGGTGAACTGGTTGACTACACCTCCGTGAGCCCTCAGAAGGCTTCAGGATCATTTGTGTCCCTAAGCGCTCCTGAAAATGCTGCCCCTCTTCAGGAGGGCTACGAAAGCTGCTATGGAAGCCCTATGGAAGCCTTCTGAGGGCTTACGGAGGAGGCGTAACTTTCACTGGGGGACAGTGCATAGAATAAGTGGACAGGAAAGGCTCAATAGGATCTAGCATCATCCCTCTCCATAAGTAAGTGTATGATATTAAAGTGGAACTGTAATGAAAATAACATAATGAAAAAGTTGCTTATCTTTTACAATATTCGTTTATAGATTAAGAGGCTCACAGACAGCAAACTGTCAAGACCATGGCCATGACATCACACTATGAGAGTGGTTTCACCACAATATCAGCCATACAGACTCTCTCCCCCCCCCGCCATTTGAGAAAAGGTAAAGATTGCTCAGGGGAACGGGAGTAGCAGCTACTGATTGGAATGGAGTACAATCCTTGGTTAAAGATCCTCTTTAAGCCATGAAATAATAATCCAATGAAATAATTGTTGATTTCAAAACTGAATGTTTTAAGCAGGCTTTCTCAGAAGCATATTGCTACGTCGTTATTACTAACAGTCATAGTGGCAACTGATTAGATGTGCACAATACATTAGCTCACCACCAAGTTTTTCCATTAGCTGTGCTTTTAGGAAACACGTCTAATGAGTCACCTCTTCTTCCTTTTCAGAATTCATCTGTGATGTCCCGCATTGAGAATTTCAAGAAAGTAGATTTCCTGCTCATCCACGGCACAGCAGATGGTAGGTGTTATCACCGATCAATCCGCTGTCCAAACGCGGAGGTCTAATACTACTGTTTGATCAGTAATAAGCACACTACTTAGTTAGTTTCTGACTTGGTTTCAGCAAATAGAAGTGTTTGTGCTATAGTAATGCCCGGGCTATCATTTTTATCTACAGGAAGTGAAGCCCGTCATTTCTAGTTAATGCATTATGGTAGGACTGTCAAATACTCATTCACTCATTGCTGTTATTTGTCTATGTGCTTTATCACAGATAACGTTCACTTCCAGCAAGCTGCTCAGCTCTCCAAAGCTTTGGTGGAGGCCCAGGTGGAATTTGAAGCAATGGTAAAATCTCATTCTTATGTAATATATTGATAAGTGTTGGCGGAGATTAAAATGATTATTATGTTAATAAAAATATTAGTAAATATTTAAAAAAGATATTTGATTTGGGGTCTGAATTTATATATCAGGTGGTAAATGCTAAGATATTTCATGTCACTATATGTCAGCCCAGCTTTTCAGCTCACACTTTTGGTGACCACACACTTGCATGGAACAAGTGTGAACTCAGAGCCGACCTTTGTGGGGCAATTGCCCCAGGCCCCGCACTTGAAGGGGCCCCGCGCACCGCCACTCAGAGCCTAATTTAATATTAAATCAAATGTCTGCTGCGCTGCGCTCCGCTGCGGGTGGCCACCGCCGCCGATCGCTCACTGACCTGATGCCGTGCGCTTCCTGTATGTGTGGAGCACATCGGCATCCTTTCCCTTCTCTGCCCGGCTGCGCTCTGCGAGTGACGTCACGATTGACGTCATATGCATACGCAGAGAGAGCGCTCCCCACGGCAGCCCGACCCGAAGATCCGACCACACCACCAGGACTGAGACTGAGCAAGCAACGAGCCACACTCTGCAGCGCCGGACCCAGACGTATTGCAGAGGCCAGGGCACTAAGGGCAGGCAGAGCGCAGATACCAGTCCGGTAGGTAGGAGGATTATTTGTGGTGCGGCTAATTAGTAAATTTGGGCGGGGCACTGGGGCAGCATAATTATTTTATACTGGCTATATACTGGGCACTATACTAGGTATATACTGGGTACTAGCTATATACTGGGCACTATACAAGCTATATACTGGGCACTATACTAGCTATATACTGGGCACTATACTAGCTATATACTGGGCACTAGCTATATACTGGGCACTATACTAGCTATATACTGGGCACTATGCTAGCTATACTGGGGTACTATACTGGGGCACTATTCTAGCTATATACTGGGCACAATACTAGCTATATACTGGGCACTATACTAGCTATATACTGGGCACTATACTAGCTATATACTGGGCACTAGCTATATACTGGGCACTATACTAGCTATATACTGGGCACTATGCTAGCTATACTGGGGCACTATACTAGCTATATACTGGGCACAATACTAGCTATATACTGGGCACTATGCTAACTATACTGGGGCACTATACTAGCTATATACTGGGCACTATACTAGCTATACACTGGGCACTAGCTATATACTGGGCACTATACTGGGGCACTATACTAGCTATATACTGGGCACTATACTAGCTATACTGGGGCACTATAGTGTACAATAATAATAAGGAACACTGCATTAAAGGCAGACAAGCCCATGAACGTGGCGATACGGTATATGGCCTACACTTATGGCGCTAGGCCCCGCATGTGACACTCACCCCAGGCCCCGCATACTCTAAGGCCGCCTCTGTGTGAACTTGTACAATTTTCATGGAACGGGGCCTTAATTATGGGAGAAGGGGCTTATGATGGAGGGGGGCAGAAATGATGTACCACTTGGGGTCACAGAGACCTTAGCAGAACCCCTGCTTCCATCATGTTCATTCCTATTCTTCACCAACTGTTATGTGATGTCACACTGTAATTGCTACAACATTGGAACAGACACATGAGAAAGAATCATAGGAGGAGCCTGGGCAGTAACAGCTAACTATATTAAGGAGAACCCGAGGTGGGGTTCTGACAATGCAATCCACATACAGAGGCTGGGTCTGCCTATAATGCCCAGCCTCTGTTGCTATTTCAATCCCCTAAGCCCTCCCCCCCTGTGCTCTGCTATCCCCCATAAATCACAGCCGCGCTGCCGACACGCAGTGTGTCACCACGGGCTGTGTTTATCTCTGTACTGTCTGACGCTCCCCCCTGCCTCCTGCATAGCTCCGGTCCCTGCCCGTGTCCCTTCCTGCTGATTGGAGGCAAGGGACGTGGGCGGGACCGGAGCTATGCAGGAGGCAGGGGGAGCACGCAGAGTAACAGTACAGATGTAAACACAGCCCACACAGTGCGGCTGTGATTTATGGGGGATTGCAGAGCTTAGGGGGGATTGAAATAGCAACAGATTGCATTGGCAGTACCCTGCCTCGTGTTCTCTTTAAGTGTTCTCCCTCCCATTGTTTTGTAGCATGGAATGGGGAGAATACTTTTTGAGGAAGGGGGAGGACACAGCAACGGGAGAATATGGGGGATATAACTGTACTTGTTATTGGGGAAAGAATCTGGCTATACCTGTTGCAAGAGGATTACATGACTATACTTGTTATTAGAGACATAAAAGGCCACACTTTATAAAATTGACAACACATGGGTCTAATAGGGAAGGGGATATGGCTACAATTGTTTCCTTTGTTTCCTGTGTCAATTTATACTTGAGTCTTCACAATTTCCAAAATAATGTGGTCTAATAAAAATGTTGACTTGGACTTGAAGAAACTACTGTGATGTCCTCAGAGTAATGGTCCTATCAGAGTTAAATATCAGTATCAAGCTGTCACAGGAACATTTTGGTCACCGCTTCTTCAGCCGGCTACCACCAGGCCGTAGGTTTCGGGCCATCTCCACCAGAACTTCAAGGCATAGGAACTCTTTTCTCCATTTTGCTGTCAACCTCTTGAACTTGCTTCAGGACCTCCCACCTCCAGCACCCACCCCCATCAGTCCCTCAGTCAGGGGGGACTGCGGCTGTCTGATTGATAAGATTGTCTAGTGAAACACTATGTTTGTACTCACACAGGGCCGGCGCTACCAGAGGCAAAAGAGGCAATTGCCCCAGGGCCCCAGAGCCTGTAGGGGCCCCCAGTGGCTACAAGTAACATTCTCTGATGGCGCTGAAGTTACTCCCTGTGCGCCGCTATAGTCGTAATTCCTATTACGGTCTATGGTGGTGCCGGCTGCACCCAAGTCTTCTGCGCTGGATTGCCAGTGTTCAGCGGTGACTAGTCATTGACAATAGTTTTTAACTAGCAAACTGCAGCCAGCATCAGAGTTGCTCATCAGAAGCACTGACAACCTTTGGTCACTGAGTGACTAGAGGTAGAAACTGAAATTTGACAACAGTCTCTATATACTGTATAGGTCTATCACTAGGTATTAGCGGCTGCCTCTAGCAACAAACTGCAGACATCACTTGCTCCAGCAGAGTCACCTTTGTGACATGGACCTTCATAAAAAAACGTTACGGTTTAATGTTGCAGCCAGCCAGTGATAGATTGTGGATAGGCAAACATTTACACCCAGCAGAAAAGAGTTAATGAAACTTAAGCATGTAGAAGAAAATATGTACCATATGCTTAGTGCATAGCTGGATGTTATCTACTATGCTTCCAGCACCTGGCAGAGATTAGCTTGGACATCAATTTCACTCAATCACTTGGGCGCGTTGTTTGAAGTTCTTAAAAAAATATACATGTAAGATGTGTGTTTAATAACTTAGGAGAAAGCAGAGACCTAGGCGTGTACTGTGTTATTCTTCTTGACATGTCATTTTATTAAGTATTTATATAGTGCTGACATCTTCAGCAGTACTTTGCTGTGTAGATAGTGTATATTGTCTTCCTGCTAACTGTCCCTCAGAGGGGCTCACAATCTAATCCTTACCATTGTCATATGCCCATTGTAGTCTAGGGCCAAATACAGTATAATAGGCATTAAAAAGCTGGTGCAACTTTTTTCCATGTGATTTTCAATTCCTAACTGACATCTGTGCCATCTGCATATAACTATAAACTATAAGGCCTCTTGCACACTGCACGCGATTCCGATTCAGATTCCGCTTTTTAATCAGTTTTTACCTCCGATTCAGATTCAGATTTGCAGTGTGCAAGGAGCAAACTGCAAATCTGAATCTGAATCGGAAGTAAAAACAGATTAAAAAGCGGAATCTGAATCGGAATCGCGTGCAGTATGCAAGAGGCCTTATGGAGATAAATAAATTGGATGCTATACTGAAAACTGAAATTACCCAAAACAGTGCATGCGTGGTAGACTGCAACATGGCCAGGTCAAGGGGGCTGGAAGAAGTCCCAGGTAAGTAAAAATCCAAATATCCCCTCGGGCTCAGGTTTAAGTCAAGCATGGTCTCGTCAGTATCTTTTTGGTTGCTGGTGGCTTAAAAGGCATTTTATGACAAGTTGTGAAAATATCACCTAGGAGAAAACTCAGGAGAAAAAAAATCACTTTTTCTTCTAAGTTTTCTCATAGGAGATAATTTTTCATCTTCAGCTTAAAGAGAATATGCACTGTCCAATGTGTACAATAAAAAACATACCAATCGAGTCACTGTGATCTCCTGGATCCCTCTTTGCCGTTTCCGCCGATCCCCGCCGCAATCCTGGCTTTTAATCTTCAGTTTTAGGCAGTGTTTACAAACAAAAAACATGGCCGCTAACCATGTTTGTATATATATATATATATATATATATATATATATATATATATATATATATATATATATATACACACACACACACATACACTAATATGTGTGTATGTATGTGTGTGTGTACATATATATATATATACTACAATTTTTTTTTTACATAGTAAATTATCTGCACTCCAGTCTGGGATTCTCACAGTTTTTCAGCATGTGACAGGCAGCTCCCTCCCCCTCAGCCTCACCCACTGCATCCCAGACAAGCTGAAACTGAGAGCAGAGACGCTGTCTGTGAGTAATAAACAAAGCACACAGAGCCTACAGGGGGCGTGCATAACTTGTATTCATTACAACAGAGGCAGCCCATTCCTCCCTGGATCGACAAAACTTGACAAAGAAAAGAAGATTAGATATATTACAGAGACAGTGTTACTAGAAAAGGCTGCAGTAACCCAGACCACATTAGAACAGGTATAGAAACTTATAGTATAGAAGAAATAAGGCTGAAAATTTTGTTACAGAGTCTCTTTAAATTTCAGCACTCTACAATTGAAAAACATACCAAAGAGTAGGTAAATCAGTACTATCAAAATATTCTCAGTATTTTCTTGCTTGCTGGTGGTTAAAAGAGCATTTTAATTAAAACATGTAAAAATATCAACTAGGAGAAAACTTAAGAGAAAAAAATCAATTGGATCACGTTAAATAAGTAAAAAGCACAGCAGATACATGAACTAAAATTGGGCTTTCAATAATTCTTTGGATCATGACCATCTCTAACTATATGTTAGGAGGAAACATTTGTGTAATGCTGCCTTACATTTAAATGATGTTCTGTGTCTGTTTGTATTTACAGTGGTATACAGACAAGGACCACTCCATCTCAGGAGCAGGAAGGAGACACCTATATACCCACATGACGCATTTCCTGAAGAGATGTTTTTCTCTCTCATGAGAGTTTTTTTAGTTGATTAGATTTGTGAACATCAATCATGATACCAAGCAATGAACCCAGAGAGAGACCAAAGTCACGTTATATAGTGTAGTTCTAGTAAGAAGAGAAGTTTAGGTTTTTAAAGGACACCCGAGGTGAAACTAAACTAATGAAATAAACAATTGTATCTATCCTCCTTCTCCTAAAAATAACTTTAAAATATTCCATATTTTTATTTTATATTTAAATCTACTTTTTAAGTTTTTACTGTTTTATTGTTTTTGCTCAATGACACATTCATTGAAGTATGCCAGAGCTAAGACCTATGAACTATTGACCCTTTTTATCTCTTTCCTGCTCTCGGAAGCCATTTTCTGATAAGAAATTACAACTATAAAACACTTTCATATCAGTGAGGGTCACACTGTAGTCTGACCCAGTCCTGACTCAGACAGGAACTGCCACTTACATACCTGATGTTTAACTCTTTAAGGCAGAGAAAGAGAAAAAGGAACACAACGTAGTTATTTGTGTGCTAGGCACTGTACATACACATGTCTATCTCATCATGTCACATGTCACCTCGGGTATCCCTTAATGTATGACTATAAGTCTCTGTGAGACCTTTTAGTTATATATTTTACAGTCAACAAGAAAGGCTGCTACAGTCAAAATAATTGCAGCAATTCCTTCTTCCCGTCTTTGTAGGCAGCAAAGACTGAGCAACCAATTCGATCCTAGGCTGGGTTCACACTAGGGCCAACCGTATTCTACAAAGAAGACCAACTTCTAAACAGATTGTGATAGTGAAATGTAAAGTCCTGATCTGCATGACTTTTCTGGACACGGCACAGAAAACGGACATATCCCCTGTGGCATCCCCTGCCGTCTGGTGGACACCAATGGATACCAGAACAGGATACCAGACAGACACAGCGGCATAGTGTGGACCCCGCCTTAAAGTGGACCTCCAGTGTAGATCATACATTTAATGGGTTCTAATAGCAAGTTATAATTGCCTGGTGTGTCTTTAATCTCCAAATCCCCCCCCCCCGCCCCCGCCCCATACCTGCTGGCTTCTAGTGCATAGCCCTGCCCCTCTGCTCAAAAATGCCATGATGTTTTTTCTATTAGCAGGGGTGGGACTATGCGTTGGAAGCCTGCAGCCCCGGGGCTACGGGAGGGATTCAGTGTGTGAAAATGCAGCAGGTAACTATAACTTGCTATTAGAAGAAGACCTGTTGAATGTATAATATCCACTAGAGGTTCTCTTTAAACCTTGAAATGGCCATTCACAAAGCCTATGATTAATTAGTGCTACGCAGAGGTGGACTTCAGAGAGGAGCTTTTTTATGCACTGTTAACACAGCAGTTCTTCCGAATACAGCAGGAAGTGTTAGTAGTAGTGTTATTATTATGTTAAGGTTTTAAAAATACAAGTTTAAAGTTGTGACTGTCTCAGGTGAATGACTTAAGTTTTTAATGTTTATTCAGCTCCCATATAGGCAGATCATACACTACTGAAGTTTTTATATGTTCCTTGCACTCAGAAGTGTCTCTAAGCCATATCAACTAAAGTGATGCTAAAGTCTACAATCTGACTGCAAAAAAAACCTGTCATTTAGAACACTGGATTTGTAACCCTTACAGAGAGGAAAAAAGGAACACAGGCTTTTTCTAAGTAGATCTGAGACTTTTTACAATCATGTTAACCTCATTATGTTACATGTCACTTCAGGTTCCCTTTAAACCATTAGTAGCTTCAAAGGAATTATCTCATTTGAGATAAGTGCATTTTTTACCTCAGTTGGCAGAACTCGTTGTGCTATAAATTCTTGGAATGCTTTGATGTCTCTCTGCTAACAGAGGATATTGAAACTGAAAGCAGAAGTCTTTGTTATTGTCTTACACTGCCCCCTAGTGACAAGTGGCCACATATTCACATTACAGCAGTACTAATTAGAAGCAAGGAAATATAACAAATACGAAATAAAAAGAATGTGCTCAAATAAATTGGCCTCGAGCACTTGCAAGCCTCTAAATAAATTGGCTGCTAAAATATTAATTTCTCCCAGAGTAAAAGTCACTATAATATTTTATTTTTTATGTTACTGTTACAGAAGAAAGTGAAAGCAGACAGATCTGACAAATTTTGGACTAGTCCATCTCCTCTTGTGTATAGTCGCATGTGTGTACGCACCTGTAGAATCAGTCGTTTGAAACGATTGTTCCCCGATCATTTTAAAAAAAACCTCCAACGATCATTAAGTCAAATGATGGACGAGCTAGATCATTAAAAACGAAAGATCTGCCTTGGCGGATTTTTTTAAACGACGATCGTTTGCAAAACTAGCACATCATTAGAAAACGGTCATTCGCACTAGGCTTGACATGCGTATTTCGTTATATCTCCATAGAACTTTTGATCACAATGCACAAGCGCAACACGTGGTTTTCGTTATTTAACGTTTGTTCTATGAATGTGTCCCGTGACACGTTAATTGCTCCATGATTATACCATAATTGTAATTTTAATAGACACTAAAACAGGACAGAGTGTTTTTTTAATGTTTTCAACGCTGTATTATCTAAATGCTCTACCTACATACCTATAGTATGAGTTCTCGTACTGTAATGTAATATACGTAACGTTAGTTTTATAGTGTAACGTACGTTTTGAACCGTTCGTTACGTGCGGGCGGAACTTCCTATGATGTCTCTTCCAGGAACAGTATGTGACATCTTCACTGTACAGAAGATATAATAATGGCTAGACGTGAGCCCGTCGCAGAAAACACGCATTTTCCTGTATTCTACTGTGACGTTGTTCCGGATTGTTCGTTAACAAACAGATCATTACACACTTTTAAAAACTACTTTTGCTTAAATTGTTCTTTCATCAATTAAAAGATCGTTCGTAGTTCACAACGAACGATCGTTGTCGTATGTATGTACGTAGCTTTAGTATCTCCTGACCTTTAAGGGAAGGATCTATAGATTGAAGTCAGCCAGCATCCCAACATGTTTGCACACTATATTGGCAGTTAACAAAAGTGCTCTTGTAAATAACGAGATTTTAACGGCCTACTGTAAGTGACAGTGACATAGAAAATAAAGGAATTTATAGTGCATTTTACTCTGGGAGAAATGCACATTTATATGTATGTATTTTCAATTTTAATTTTTTTCATGATAGTTGTCCTTGAACTGTTGTTTTATGAATAGTTATATTACTTTTAATTGTACCTTTTCAACGAGTAACTTTGCACAATACAGGTTCACGATGTAGCCTAGCCAAAGATAAATTAAAGAGACATAATAGGGCAGATTAGACCTGCACCCTCTGCTCCACCCCCAAAATCTCTACATCTTTCATTGAACCCTTTCAGTACTATCTCTTTATGTTTATAGTGACAGTAGATGCACATGCTTGTTGCACCAGTGTGTCTGCTTCTGCCAACTAGATGTAGTGTACTGAAATCAAGGAGATAAGATGCAAATTCCCATTGCTCGGTATGAACCACTGTAAAGCACATACAGCCTCCGTTATCCAGAACTGAGGCAACTGGAAGTCTCAACTAATCAGCATGCCTGAGGGACAACAGGGACTTTGCTTTCGGTGGGTTTTGAGGCTTTTAAAATACTTACTGAGCCGCCAGCGACGTCAAGCAGCTTTCCTGCAGCACCTAGTGGGCTTCTAGTGGCTGGCGGCATCTGTGCACGCAAGTCGGCGTGTCACCTGACTCGATTTGGGTCAGGTGACATGGCGGCTTGCATGCACAGCAGAAGCCATAAAAGCAATGAGTCCTCTGTTATTGCCTCACACTGCCCCCTAGGGACTAGTGGCCATAAATACACATTACAGCAGTACTACTTAGAAGCAAGGAAATGTAACAAATAATATATAAAACATTTGCTAAAGTAAATTGGCTTGGTGCACTTGCAAGCCTCTAAATAAATTGGCTGCTAAAGGGTTAAAGAGGAACTTTAACAAAGGATTGAACTTCATTTCAATTGGCATCCGATACCCCCTTTCCCATGAGAAATCTTTACCTTTTCTCAAATAGATCATCAGGGACATCTGTATGGCTGATATTGTTGTAAAACCCTTCCCGCAGTGTGATGTCATGGCCATGGTCCTGACAGTTAGCATTGTGGGAAATAACAGCTTTTTCCAAATGCCAAGCAAGCAATATCTCCCACTGTGCACAGAACTATCAGTAAAGGAGCAAATCAACTGGCAGGACTAAAGATGTCACCACCTGTGATAAATTTCAGACTGTATATCTAGGAGAGAAAATATTTTATAATGGGCAAACACTGATCAAATAATCTATCAATGAATACTGTATTGTAAAACAATAAAAAAATATTATGTTATTTTCACTACAGTTCCTCTGTAAGATTTCCACCATCCATCCAAACCAAAAAGATTGCCATTTGATTAGCTTATTCCTGTTTGACTACTAATATCCATGTTTGTTTTAAAAGGAGATTATGATTTGTGCAAAATATAGACCTTAACTAGGGATACCAATAGTCACTGAACCCTTGGCATTCAATGTATTGGTTTCTGTCTGTTGCTTTAAAGAAAAGTTCTGGCCAAATTATATAAGTAGACTTTGGTAATTTAATGGAAAAACAATGTTTTGTTTTGTTGAATAAAGTTATTACAATTATAGACATGTTGTGTGTTTTTTCTTCTGAGAGTCGTTGGTTGCATCTGCCCTGCTCTCATACTAGACAGATATTTCTCACTGGAAGGCAGCCCAAAGAGAGATGAGGTTCAAGGCAGAGAGGATTAAGCAAAGTAATTGTACAAGTATTCTAAAAGTACTGATGAATTTTTACTGACCACATTTATGATCCTTAAAGTGACTTTGTGATTACATTAACCCTTGGTGCAGATGTCTATAGGCATTTGTGAATGTTTGCTACCATACTCACCGGGTGTTTTTGGGCATTTTTTTCATCAAACTACTTTCGCTTGCCGCTATTGTCTTTAGGAATTTTTGTCTCCCCATATTCCCATGCCACAGACGTCTAATGATGTTTAGCACAATGTTTTGGCTCAGTGCCAACTTTTTTACTTGACCTGAAATATGCAAATAATTGTAGAGGCAGAATAATGCACGGTATTGCAAATCTATGCAGCTTTAAAATAGATAGGTTTTACATGAACAACATAAAAAAAAAACCCACAGTGGATCATCCCCCAGTGACTGCTAACCAACATCACATGTCAACAACACCAAGTGATTGGCAGCAACCACTTGTCATATTTCTTTTTACTTTGTTTAAATACCTTCACCTTCGGCATCAGCGATCAATGACCACACTTCGTCTCTTTTCAGTTTGGGTTTCCTTACAGCATTTTAGCAGATTTTACACTGACCTTGAACGCTAAGAGCGGTTAAGACTGTATTCAAGCAGTGATACATGGTGCAATCTTGGTTACAGAAGCACAAATACAGCAGCATAGCTTGAAAGTAGCGTCTCAGTAACGGAAACACCGGAAGCAACATGTACATCAGCATAAAATAAGATGGAGATGGAGCTAACCTAAGACATATAAGTGAATGACGGTTTTATATATATATATATATATATATAAGGGCTCACAGACTCTTACATTTAGTTCAGACGGGCAGCTTACACTGGTGGTTAAACCTCCTATGAATTGCTCCAATCCTGCGTGCAGCAATCACTGGATTTACCATACTTTAAATAAAACCCAAGTAGGCATTGCTATCTTTTATCACACAACCATAACTATTTACAAAAAAGGTCCAGGTTTGCTGTGTGAATAATTATATCCTCACTAATGATCTTCGGGGATGATTGGGGATGTCTTTGTAAACCAGGTGATCAGTAGCAGAACACATGCAACACAAAACTCAAAACTTTATCTTTTACCTTCTGGTAGGACTTGATGGACAGATGTCTTTTCTCAACCAAACTAACTTCATAAAAATGTAACTATCAAGCGTGGAAACAGGCACCCAAGTTGTGATAAAACTATGTTACAAACAATTAAAATAAGAACAAATTAGGTGGCTTACCTCATTGAAGACAAATTCATGTAAATAACTAATATGCACTTAATAATATGCACTTTTTCGTGAGTCTGTGCCCACTTCCTCAGGAGAAATAAAGTCTAATCTTGGCTGCAAGTACCATTTGACACGTTAATCATCCTGAGGAAGTGGGCACAGACCCATGAAATGCGTTGCCAGTGCATATTAAAATTAATTACATTAATTTGTCTTCATTGAGGTGAGCCACCTAATTTTTTTCTTATTTTAATTGTTTTTAACATAGTTTTATCACAACTTGGGTGCCTCTTTCCCCCTTTTCACCTTCCTTTGGGGGGGGAGGTGTCCCTTTTGGCCTGCTCTGGCCTGGCTACCTTCTAGACCACGCACAGCTCGCCTGGGAACCCCAGTGGAGTCGGGTTTATACGCCTCCTGCTGCCTACAGTGGTTGGTTGCTCTTCTGCAACCTCCCTTTGTGAGTATAATATTTATTGTGTATATCCCTTACTCGTTTTGTGCCATACTGCCCCATTGGGGCTCTCGATAACTTGTGTTTCTTACTTTTAGGGTGCTGTGATCAGCCTTTACAATGGTATTATGTAACTATAAAGAATGGGTTTGATAAACATAAGTATGGAGCAGAAAATTCTCTTTAAATATCCTTTGCGGTTCTTTACTAGAAAAGTACTCAGGACAGGCTATAGTGCAAAAACATGCAGTGCACGGCTCATTATGTTTACTTGTGTCATCATCTCCTTATAGAGCCACCGGCATGCATAACAACACCCTCGCTGTTTAGATATACCATTGACCATGTGCGTCATCAGAAGCATTTTTGTTCAGTTCATTTGAGACCTGCTCACAGCCTACACCTTGGATTCTGTCAGTGCTCATCTTAATCACAGAGACAATTCCCCTGGTTACTTGTCAAAGACAACACTAAGACTTGTTAATATGTGTGTACACACAGAACACCTTTTACATCTCCTACCTCTCCACTCATTGCAGTGTAGCAATCAATGCATATTAAAGTGTACCTCTCATCTACAATACAAGTCTTTCAGTATAAATTGAATACATATCACAATATATGCTAAAAATGTATTTAGATATTCTCAAAGTGGATCTAAACTCAGAACTTTCTCTCTACTCCAAAAGATTAACCACAGCATGATAATCTTTAGGGAGAAAATAATTTCCTGGGAGCACTGAATGGGTTAAGTCACACTCAGATTCAGACACACTGATTCACAGCTGCTGAGATGAGCTAATTGGACCATTTAGTCTAGTTAAACAAGCACAGACTGCAGTGCAGTGAATTTCTTTAGCAGCAAATTTTATGTGGAATAGAGATTTTTCATTGTGTTCTGTGCAAGAGTTCTAAAGAGTACCTCTTTAGAAAAAATTATAGAGCTTGTTGTCTGAATGATGGAGAATGGGGGGGCATTATGGGGTTAAATACTCAGCTGTCCTGACTTTGTGGCACAGGCAGAGCCGGATTAAGGCCAAGTGGGGCCCTAAGCAGAGTAACAGATTTGCCCCCCCCCCCCCCCCCCATTATGTTAAAATAGAATCCTCCTCACACTGGGGGAGATCGTGGTCAATCTAAATAAATACATAATAATTATAATAATAATAATATGGTAGGACATTAGAGTAGGACTATGGTAGGATTAGAGTGTGAGCTCCTCTGAGCACAGTCAGTGACATGACTATGTACTCTGTAATGTGCTGCAGAAGATGTCAGTGCTATATAAATACATAGTAATAATAATAATAATATTAGAGTACATTAGACTATGACTATGGTAGGATTAGATTGTGAGCTCCTCTGAGGACAGTCAGTGACATGACTATGTACTCTGTAAAGTGCTGCAGAAGATGTTAGTGCTATATAAGTACATAATAATAATAATAATATCTGGTAGGACATTAGACTAGGACTATGGCAGGATTAGATTGTGAGCTCCTCTGAGGACAGTCAGTGACATGACTATGTACTCTGTACAGTGGTGCAGAAGATGTCAGTGCTATACAAACACATAATAATATGGTATGACATTAGACTAGGACTATGGTAGGATTAGATTGTGAGCTCCTCTGAGGACAGTTAGTGACGTAGCTACGAAAAGGTAGAGAGATGAATGAAGACTAGCCAGAGAGGAGGAAAGGATAGAGATGGGGAGAGAGGGGAAAGCAAGAGAGGGGGCCAAGATCGCAGAGGAAAAGAGAGGGAGAGAGGGAACAAGATGGGGAAGAAAGGGTATAGATTCTCCCATCCTGTGCTGGACAAGAGTGTGATAGGAAAGAAAGTTAAAAGAGTGGAGGAGGAAAGGAAATGTTTCACATGTCACAGTGGAGTGACTGTAAATGGGCAATAAATCAGGCAGGGCAGGCTGAGACAAAAGCACCCAGCAGGAGCTGGCAAGTCCGATTATCTTCTGTATATTGTAGTTTGTTTAGTTTACTTATAGGTCAGTGTGATTTCTTTGTTTGGTAAGGACCTGTGTGCAGCGCTTCTGTTCCCCTACAGCTGAGTGACCGTCCGTCCGTGACCTGTGGTCGCTCTGCCCATCTTCAGTTTTCAGCCTGCTCACGCCTCCGTTATAGCTCCCCTCACTCACTGCTTTGCAGACAGAGAGCTGCAGACCACGTGGTTGCTCACAGTGATGAGTGTGAGCGATGTACAGTGACGATGACAGGAAGTATACGGGCAGCTGGGGTTCTCTGAGGGAAGGGAGAGAGCGGGCAGTAGCAGGAGCCAGGAGGGGTAACCAGGAGGAGAGCCAACAGCGGCAGCGCAATATGACAGGCTGGATTATGTGCTGATGGGGCCCTTTGACTCTTAATGGGGCCCCAAGCTCCTGATTGTATTGACTGGTCGAAAATCCGGCCCTGGGAACAGGTGACCTCCAAGCAGGTGATTGCTCCACCTCCCTCACAGAACAGGTTCTAGTGATGTTTTTCAAAATCCCTGCAGAGGCTCCAGTAGCAGCCACCCTCTGGCCATGTCTACCTGCGTGGACGCCCCCGGCTTGGCAGCCACGGCCTGATTAGTGGCTGCCAAGCTGAGGGCAGGCCGCAGCCATGCAGGCAGAGGTTTCCCGAAGACCTTCTTTGAAGATCTCTAGGGGGGGGGGGGGTCTGAATACTAACCTTCCCTTTCTCCAATAAAGGAGTCCATCCTTTACATCAGGTGTTTTTGTGGCTTTACTTGTTACGGGTGTGAAGATTATGATGGTCACACCTGTTTTATGACTGTTGTGAGATGGGCCCCCCAGGGTGTGAGGGGGGGCAAGGATAAGGGTGTAGACATTTGGGGCTCCCATAGAAGTTTTGCTTGGTGAGCCCCAGGATTTGTGGTTACGCCCCCGCCAGGTACTCTTTCATATGTGCCTGAAGAAGCAGCAGCAGCAGCAGCCGAAGTGGCGGGTCGTTCCCAAATTAACGGGCACCGGTGCTTGTTTCCCATGTTTCGCTTAGTACATCTGAGTTGAGACACTGCCGTATTGCTCTCTGTTGTAGTAAGGTGTCCAGGAAGTAGGTTTTTAGCCACTGTGTACCACTGGGACACCCATTAGATCATTGAGTGCTAGAATTTCAGAGCGTCTTAATCATAAAACAATTCCTAAGATTATTAACATAAAAAATGATGAGTAATATTTTAATTCATAAATGATGGTGTATCCTATTCTCTTATTAGTTTTCACAGCTTTGGTGGCACATTAATGTACAGTTAGTCCTCTACTAACAAACAGTAGGGGACCACCTGTACATTAAGACTGTTTGTAAGTTGAATTTGTTTGTAAGTTGAGCTCTGTGTTAAACATGGGAAGAAATGGACAAATTATACTTTTAGACAACTCTGGATTTCGACATAAGGTATAAACTATATTTTTTGGTTGTAAGAGTAGCTTACAACAGTTAATACAGTGCTGCAACATTTAAAGAGAACCTGAGATTGGGGGGGGGGGGGGTGAAATCATTTATACTTACCTGGGGCTTCATTCAGCCCCATGACCACCATTGCCTCCCTCACCATCTTCCCAGGTGCCTCCGTTTGCCTGCTAGCGGCCCTGGTAATCTGCCTTTATTTATATCAGTTGGGCTCTTCTGTACATCGCCCATGCCGCATTCGAATCCCTGTGAGCTTTCTGTGCATGCTCAGTACTACCTGCTCCTGCGCAGAACACTCTGGGCGACGTGAACAGGACAGGCATGTGTGCAGAAGAGCCCAAGTGATGGGACTGAAGGCAGATTACACATGCCGATAGCAGGCGAATGGAGACACCCGGGAGGACAACGAGGGAGCCAATGCTGGTCGTGCTGCTGGAAGAAGCCCCAGTTAAGTATAAATTCTCGTCTCAGGTTAGCTTTAACAACAACAAAAAAATGTAATAAAAGAACTGTACTGCATAAATTGTACTTGGAGACAACTTTGGTTGTAGCTCTGAAACGTTGTAATTCCAGTCGTTTGTAAGTGAGGAACTGCCTGTATATCACATCTTGCTAGAAGAAGCAGTTGAAGCAAACATCTGCTATACAATTTACAAATAAGAAGCCTTCCAAATGAGCACAATCATGAAAACCAGGAGCATATCTCTTGATCAGCTAACGCAAGCAGCTGTACATAGATCGTATTTTGTAAAATTAAACTTGTGACGTCATCACGCTAGTGCTCAAGTGGAGAAATCACTGTAATTTTAACAATGCTCTCAATGTTGTCACATCAGTGCTAATCAAGAAATAGAGATGTTTCAAAACAGAATATCTAGCTTATTGAACTTAACTGGAATTTAATGCTTTTGTCTGAAAAAAACATTTGATGCAGAGGGTATAATTTACTAAGATTCTCTGCAGCTGAAATTCATTGCTTACAGGGAACCTAAAGCAAAGAAGAAAAAAAAACTGTTTACCTTACCTGGGGCTTTTGCCAGCCCCTTGCAGCTGTGCTGTGCCCACCATGCGTGGCGCCGGCCAAATATGTCCTCGATCATGCGGCCATTACCAGGAGCATTTTGTGCATGCACAGAAGGGATTGTCACATGATCAGGAACCATGTAGACCAGGGCCACACATCCAGCTGAGAGAGGGGCATTGTGGGTGACAGGAGCATCTTAGAATCACAACGTAGGCACAGGACGGCTGCCAGGGGGCTGGTAGAAGCCTCATGTAAGTCAGACCTGTTTTTTTTTTCTTTAGGTTTCCTTTAATTTAAATGATGCTAAAATCATATTCTGGATATAAAATGATATGCCACCTACAGTGTAAAAATGTACCATTTATACTTGAATACAAGTTGACCTTGTGTATAAGTCGACTCTAATATTCAACCCTCTTAAGCTGGAATGTTTCATTGAATTATATATACAGTAAGTCTACCCAGCAATGTTAATGGCTGCACTTGGGAACCAGGAAAAATAAACAGCTGCACTTGGGCCCCGGGAGGGGCTAATGACTGTGCTGCATACAGTATTGGACCCATTACCCCTCTTGTCCCTTAAGTGCAGCCAATAACTCCTCCAGGCCCCCAAATGTAGTAATTATTCACTCTTCTTTCTGCAGCCCAGTATTTCTCCCTTTTTGTCCTTTTCTTGTTAATTGTTGTGGCCAGGACTTTCAGACCTGTGTTTTGCTGGCATTTTCTTTATCAAGACAGTGTCACTTACCATTGTGTAAATTGCTGCAAATGGGAATGTTACTAATAGTACACACTACTCAGTGTGCTCAGTGTTGCTCGTGACTCGTGTATAAGTCGACCGCAATACTTGTATTTAGTGAGTCAGACCTACATTTCTAGACTTATACTCAAGTATATATGGTATTATACCCTATGATAACATGGGTGACTAAGATACCTCTCTAGGAAGTTAATTTACAAAACTTACTTATTTTTCACCTTAACTGTAGGAGAGCTTATGCATGAGGTAAACGCATAAGAAGAGATATTTCATGAGATAAACAAATAAGGATAGATAAAGAGTTTAGTCAAATAGGAAAAGACAAACCATGAGTTAAGTCAATTAAGGAGTGATAAATCATGTGTTAAGTTATATAAGGAGAGGTAAATCTTAAGTTAATTCATTTAAGGAGTGTTAAATTGTGAGTTAATAGGTAAGGTGAAATAATTCAACAAAAAACTTTGTGAATACGCCCCCAGCTGCCCGCCAGCAGTAAATGTTGCCCATTTTATTAAAATGTTTCAAAACAGTTTATTTTATTGCTTTTATTGGCTATAGCTAAGCTTGGTTTGACAATAGGCCAAACAATCTGGTTACTAGCAAGCTTCACATTTGAATGGATCGTAAGTATTTTCTTAGTTCATTCCAAACTTCTTAAATTTTAGCTTGTAAGAGTCAGCAATACTGTTTCCAAATCGCAAAGCTAATTTCTTGGCTGATTCGAATGTACAAATTAAGTTCTTAATTCACTCTTGAGCTGAAAAAATTGTCTAAATTGTCTAATTTAAAGGACAATCATGGTGAACTTGAACGACCGGTGCTAGTTTGAGACCAAACCATGATGCAGAATTAAGGGGAGTGGCTAATATGGCATGACCTCGGTAGGCATAAAACGCTGATGATGTCACAGGCACCATAAAACATGCTGCATACTTACCAATTCTGCAATGCTGCATAGTTACCAATTTCAAGGTATAAACTGGTTCAAAAAGGCTCAAAAATGTTTTTCAAAAACATTCCATATAGCACTCCATAATCAACTTCATAGGGCAGTTGTAACATGGAGTTCACGTTATCTCCTAACTGACATTGCGTTATACCTGCACTTGGATTGCACCTGAAAGGAAGCACTTGTACATGTGCAATTGTTTCACAATGATTCACCAGCCATCTCTAATGTGTACACAAATTACACAAAGAGAAGTCAGTCGTATCATAACATTTAAAGCATTGGCAATCACATGATCATCTTGTCAGAAGTAATGTACAAAATGCAATCTCTTACTGTTCAATGAAGCTGAAAAGAGTATAAAACGCTTTGTAGCTCCAGCAGTCAGGATCATCATCAGGAAACATCTGAAAGTTGCCGTAGAAAGAGCTTCATTTTATCCATCTTCAGAAGTCCACTTCAGGGTAAGTGCTGGTCTCTAGACTGTAACATCTTTCATTCTTTATTAAACATTTTATACACCTTTTTTATTTTTTCCTGTTTATTATTTTTTTATTATAGACATTTTTTGTCTCTAGTCTACACTAGATAATTATGCTAATAATATTTTTTTTCCATATTTTGGACATCATTATTTTCTATTTTTAATGTTCTTAGATAATTGTTTTAAAATAATGTTAACCTTAACCTAGTTGCTTAATGTGTGCTTATTTTTTAAAGCTCTTAAATTATTTAAGTCTTTTTTTAAATGTTTCCATTGTGATTTTTACTTGGACGTTTTTATTTATTTCTGTTTATTCCAAACATTTTAATTTCTAATTTATTTCTGTATTGATAGGGATTGATATTGATTTTTTTTTATTTATTTCTGTGTTGATAGGGATATTACTGAATTAATCTACTTTTATGGAATTAAACTTTATGTGAAAGAACTATTTTAGTTGCCATTGTGCAAAGTTGAGACACTCCACATCATAAGTGGTTAATAAAGTTTTAAAAGTTAATTAGTGAAACAGAATACTACAAATGAAATGAACAGAAAATGAAAAAAAAAAAAAAAAAAAAAAAAAACACCTGCTACCTTTCATTTCTTACTAGCCGGAATGAAGCTCATATGTTCCCCTAATTTTCTTTACATTTGATTAAATAATTGAGATTAATTTCACCCTAATTTACTGAACAGCAATCCGATCATTTCCTAGTTCTGCTCATACAAAATGGGAATCTATCATAAAAATAAATACCACTTACTACGGTCTGCCTACTAGTTTCAGGGCCATCATCTAACTATATCACTGCCCTCGAACTAGCATACAACAAATTAGACAATGGCAGCTTCCACCAGGCTGGAATTTAAATTAAATACAAATTACCTTTAACTCCAATTTCCTACAGAGCTTGTGAATTAGTATCACCTGCCATTTCTGCGGTCAAGAATGCTCCTATCTGAAGAGCTGGATAGATAATTAGGTTAATTTCAAAAATAGACCAAATGCAATATATCATGTATATATTATATACTATATTTCATGTGTGTTAACTTATAAGGGTTAGATTTGTGTTGTATGTGTGTTGTATTTGTGATGTGTGTTGTATCAGATGTGAAAAGTTTGTATTCTTTCCCTGGGTCATATATGAAAGTATTATGGATTGCTGCTGAAAGGTTAGGCAAATGGATTTTGCTGCTGAAAGGTTAGGCAAGAATTTACCTTGCTAAGAATTTAAAGACTACTTTAACAGAGTTTTTGAAATGTTCTTGCTATGGGTGCATGTATTCGACTGTGGTTCCACGATCACTAACTTACTAATCTTTCAGCAAACGCCACTTTGCTCTAATATGGCCCCGGGGGGAAAGGAGTTGCAAACTTTTTTTTTTATTAATCCCTTTAAGGTTAGCTGGATTCCAGGGTTCCCCACCATTCCCCATCCTTAGTTAACTCATTGTTATAATTTTAAATACCCAAGTATAGGGAATTATTTTGAAAACCTATTGAGCATTACCATTGGTATCTTTTATACACTTGGATGTTTTTGGATATTTTTGGAGCCAATGTTTCATTTCTGTCATTGCTGTCACCAAAATGGATGCTGGGCCTACCAGTGTAAAAATTATTCATTTTCAATCTGTTGCAGAAAAATCATGAAAAGCGTTTTTTATATGGTGGGGCTTTTCCTTATGCTGTTACAAGGAAGTTTCCAAAGTCCCATCCAGGAAACAGAAGACAAGTCCAGGTAATGATTGTTCATACCTAAGTGCAGTTTGTTGTCCTGCATTATACAATGTACATTATGAAGAGGTTTGAACAATTATCACGTTTAATGTTGAAAAACCACAATTGACAGCATTTGTGATTGTTTGTTGGCTAACTAGACATGCTGGGACTTGTATTTTAATAATATAATGATTCAAACTTTTCTATAGTTTGGGGTCGTAAAGATAGACAGACAGTAGATAGACAGATAGATTGTATAGCCCTTTAAAACACATACCTAAATATAAAGGACATAAAAGGCCAGCCTATTTCAAATTGATTATAAGAGTATAAGTATAAATCTGCCTTCTGTATGTAATTAGATTTGAAAATACAATGGGCCAGATTCAATTCACTTCTTCTCATATATTTTCTCCTAGGTGATATTTTCACATTATTAATACAATTCATTTAAGCCACCCACAAGCAAGAACGTATTCAGAATAATTTTGACAGTATTTTCTCACTTACTTTTTGGTACTCTTTCAATTGCAGAATGCAAAAATTATTTTAAACAAAAAAAGGAAAAATTATCTCCAAGTGGAAAACTTAGGAGGAAAAAATGAATTGGCTCGGGCCTAATCTGTTTTAAGAAGGCACATTTACATTTAGCATAGTTATAAGTAAAAGGGCTCATAGCTTCCTTTTTAGTTCTTTACAAAATCCTAGCAATCCTACCTATAGAGAGCCATATCCATTCCTGCCTTTCACCGATGAAAGCCAATTTAGTCTGAAGCAGATAACTTCAAGTTGGTTCAGTATGGCTCTATACAATGAATAGGCTATAGGCATGCTGTTCTCTATCAGCTCTGGATGTGTGTTAAGCTTTTCAAGGACACAAATAAATAATTTGCAAATTGTTCACTTGAGCAGAAGTGATACGTCATGGGCTTTCCTTCTTGCTACCAATAAGCTGAAGAATTGCAAATACCTTCTTTTTAGGAAGGTAAATTTAAACTTATCTATTTTACCCATTTAAGGACCAGCGGTCTCTGGGCACTTAAAGACCGGGGACCGCTGGTCCAATACCGACGGAATCCAGACGAATCGCCGCACATTCCCGCCGCAACCGCCGTCATCGCTGCTCGACGAGACCCTCAGGATATAGACTCTACCGTCTTTCATTGGCTCCTGACCCTGTTTTTCAATGTAAGCCAATGGGAATGGCTTACATTGAAAGACAGGGCCAGGAGCCAATGAAATCGGCTCCTGACCGGCTCACATGACTCTGCCGTCATAGAGACAGCCAGAGCCTGTGAGATGTGGCGAGAATCGTCGGGTTTAAGCGGCGCGATCAGCAGATAGCGGCGGAAACGGCGAATGCGTGCTGCGGACAGTGATTGAGATCTACGCCCTGCCAGCCAGGAGCCCACCAATACAGGGCGTAGATCTCAATCACTGCGGTCATTAACTAGTTAAGGAAGCTGGCCATTAGGTTTCCTTTAGTCTCTTTCAAAATTGGGTCACCATGACCTTAATAGGTACACTGTATAAACACAACAGGTAAAAAAAATAGACTGAATAACTCAACCCAAAAGATCTACCTGAGACTGAAGTATTACTTCTGGGTTGGCTAACTCTTAAAAAGTATTTTTTTTTTTAACTTAAACCTTTATTAATATGTAACTTGATGCAGTTGATTACCTCACATATATTTCCATTTGTTAGAGGAATTGTTTTTTTTATTATCGGAATACTGTACAGTATAATAGTTTTTACTGTACTTTTTCTCTCCTCGGTTTACAAATGTCTTGTGACTATAGGCAATGCAGGTTGCAGCAACCTCCTCATATAGTGGCCTTTATAATACAGTATGTTGTCAATCATATAAGACATGATTTAACTTAACTGCAGTATTTTTCCCATGAAGAAAACATCCCATATAAAGGCACATTTCATTGTATGCATATCATTTTTTTTTTTTTACCAAGAAGTAATTTTTACCTCGGGAGAAAAAGCTGTAACTGAGAAAATCTATTTAAGGTTTTTTTTCAGAGGGAGAAACATGTGGTTGGTTGATTATCCTGAGTACCCAGAACAAGCAAGATTATGTAAACCACATGTTCTTTACTCGGTTACAGTCTTCCTGGGAATTATAATAGGTTACTTGTGTGTAATGATGGCATTAGTACAATATATCTACACTAACTTCTTGGTCAAAAGAAAATAATTCCCTGTCTAGTAATTCAGTCAACGGACTATGGCTGCAGAGTTGTATTTGCTTTTATTTAGCCCCAATTACCTATGCTAAATAAAAAAAGCACCTTTGGACTGATATTTATTTTAAAGTAAAACTGAAGTAAAAAAAAAAAAAGTCTAGATACTTATTAATAGAGATGAAAGGCTTTGAATCCTATTGAGCCTTCCCTGCTCTCGGTTCCCTCATTCCAGCACTGTCGCCACTGGTAAAGCTATTCTACGACCTGGTCAAATACACCTACATAAGTCCTCAAAAGGCTTTGTAAGCACTCATGTACCCAAGTGCAGGTAGCCCTGTACTGTGCATGCAGTGCTCCCAAAGCCTCCTGGGGCTTACGGAGGCGGTGTAACTTTATCAGGGGACAGTGCAAAAACAAGGTGATCGAGAGGGAACATGAAAGGCTCAGTAGGATTCTGAGCCTTACCTCTCCATAGGTAAGTATCTTAAAGACCAGAGCTGTCCTTTTCCTATTAGTAAAAAGTGATCACCGTGATTGGCCACAGTGATCACAAGGTAAGGAGCCAATAAAATGATGGCAGTGGCAGCAGAGCGAGTGGGCTGCAGCAATGTTACAGTTGCATGAATTGTGGGAGTGAGGAGATACCACATGGCATGATTGATTGAAATCTATGCCCTGGCAGCGATAACAGCTGACAAACAGGGCATATATTTCAATAATCATGGTCCACAACCGGTTAATCATTTTCATTGAACCGACTGGAAATTCTCTGCTACAGTCAAAATCAGTTGGTCATTTCTGACCATTTTTTAAGACCTGGTCAATCTAAGTTGGATGGTAAATTTTAACTGAACTCATTTTAAAGTCACCATTTGAACCCTAAAATATGCACTGATTGGATTAATTGTAGAAATCTGATCAAAATCGCTCTACTCCTTTTGGTTTATTTTGACTTCAAAAAGTTGGCCAACAGTAATTTCTAATCAGCTGCTCAAAAGGGGAACAGCTTACACCTTACCTTCATGGTTACGCATAGGCCTCAGTGGAATATAATTCTCTCATGTGTGGCTGTTGATGTGCACTGGACTTTTTTAAATAGAAAATAGCAATCCCCATGCAGTCATTTTCTAATCTATTGTTAATGATGGTCAGAAAATGTAGCTAGTAGGGATGATCAATGAGATGCAAATAATTTTGAGTTCATGCAGGATAGTGCAAATGTTGTATGCAAATTTATGCAGCTTGAAAATGGTCCAATCAAATTTTACCTCAGCAGGATTTGATAGGTTAATTTTCAAGCTGCATATTTACATATAAAAATTGTATTATGCTGCTTCAACTAGAAATTCTTTGCATCTCATTGATCTTCCCTAGTGGCTAGCATGCAAGTAAAAGCTTGATAGTTACTGGACTAGACCTTTGAAGGAGTTCAGATTCGAGAGTTGCTGCTTAATTACCCCTCAGATTGATTAACCACTTAAGTACCAGCGGTCTCTGCCCCCTTAAAGACCAGAGACCGCTGGTACAGAAATGGCGGAATCCCAATGATTGCCGCACATACCTGCCACAACTGCCGTCACCTCCGCACGTCGGGAACCTGGGCCACCCACTCTCTATGACGGCAGAGTTTCTGTGAGCCGGTCAGGAGCCGCTTCCATTGGCTCTTGACCCTGTCTTTTAATGTAAGCCAATAGGAGTTGCTTACATTGAAAGACAGGGCCAGGAGCCAAAGAAATTGGCTCCTGACCCACTCACAGGGCTCTGCTGTCATAGAGACAGACAGAGTGAGTGAGCTGCAGCAGGAGACGTTGAGGATTCAGCGGCGAGATCAGCGGAAGCGTCAAAATGCGCGCAGTGGCGGTGAGTTGAAATCTATGCCCTGGCAACCAGATAGCCATCAAAATAGGGCATACATTTCAACTATGTCAGTCCTTAAGTAGTTAATCAATCTGTTGATTAGTTAATCACTAGCTCCCAAATCGGAATACCCCCAGTTCTACACTCAATCTGTCCCCCCAATATACATACATTATTAAATAGTGATAGGGTGGGTGAGTAGCAGTATTATTATATTGGATTTATATAGTGCCAGCATGCTTTATAATAGAGAAAACACACAGGCAGTGAGTTACCAATAGTGATGGGCCTCCGAGTAGGAAGCTACTCGAATTAGTGATTAAAATGAGGCTTAATTGCCTCAGGTGTGCGGCTGGGAGAGAGGGGGTTACTTAACCATAAGTCTGTTGTCTTTTATGCGTTCCAAACATCTTGCACGTGTCCGATTGGATGCTTGGCAAAACTCACTACTGCTCACTTTCTCCTTCAAGCCGGAAGGAGGAAGTGCACAGTAGTGAGTCTTGCAACGCGTCCAATAGGAAGCGTGCAAGACAATTGGTACGCATGGAAGACAACAGACTTATGGGTAAGTAACCCCCTCTCTCCCGGCCGCACACTTGAGGCAATTAGGCCTCATTTTAATCACAAATCTGAGTGGCTTGTTCCTTGGAAGCCCATTGCTAGTTACCATAACGCTACACGTTACAATGCGATGCTAACGTCACACTGTGAACATCCCATAGGATTATCATTGCAGTGCGGCAAGCTGTGATATAAGATTTAATAATGTAGCTCCGCAACGTCCCTCTGTGAACCTAGCCTAAAACATAAGGGCAAAGAACCTTGCGTAAGTGGAGTATACTGAAGAAAGGTGCAGTGGTAATTTGGGCGCTGGATGAATCCACTAATAGAATATTGGTAAAGTTACCAATATTCCTCTATTGGGTACTGGTTAATACCGATAGTAGAATATCAGTAATTTTATCATTACTTTGCCAAACCCTCTACTCACACTAACCTATCCTCTACCTATTCCTATTCCTAACACTAACCTATCCCTATGCCCAAATCTGTGCCACAATCTCCGCTGCTAAATAGTCCCTCCATTGATATTTGTGCTTTCTCACAGTGCTATTACTCACTGGGAAACTTTGTTTCTAAGCTGTGCCTCTGGCACCTAGTTATACAAAGGGCACTACCATATCCGCCATCAACATGGCACTCTGTGTGGTGCCCATATTACCAGCTTGGTGCCAGCGCTCAAATTACCCCCTTTGGTAAGGTAGGTGTAAAACAGGTTGTGTAGTTGTGTAAAAAGAGATGGTTGGTGGCTAAGTAAGATAATGTGCTTGCCTGAAGAGGTGAGTCTTCAGGTTCCGTCTAAAGATAGCCAGTGAGGGTGAGTGGAGAACACATAGAGGGAGGTAGTTCCAGAGGAGTGTGGAAATTGGAGAGAAATCTTTTATGTGAGAATGAGACGAGGTGGCTAGAGAGAAGGAGAGGAGAACGTTGTAAGTGGAGTGGCGACTGATAGTCACAAACAATCCATTTATTTCAGCCAACAAAAGTCAAATGGCACAAATGTTAAATGATCAGTTTGAAGGTCTATATTATATTTAAAACAACTCGTACATTCAGGAGACCAGCTGACCTATAATTAAGTGCAAACTCTTCAAGTTAAGACACTGCAGTCTACCTGGAATGTGTGCAGGTTCAGGATGGTGTTTTTTTCCTGGTTAAACTTGATGGATGGATGTCTACACCTCTAGATGAAAGAACACTCTATTGATGATAGTTAGATGCACAGGTTGACAGATCATAGATGATCAACTTGGCATATTGACTTATTATTGACCAGAATATACCCCTAATGCACAACTTCATCCGGACAATGAAAGCTCACCTATACTTATCCCACTTGCTTGACTTTTTTTGGCAAGTAAAATAGATGTACATGGTAAATTACTAAAGACCTTGGAAAAACACACACCACATGCAATTTCTCAGCAATCACTCCTCTCTCTAGTCTACAAGATCTGATGTCATAGATTTGGCTATCCCATTTCTTGACAAACCATACTGGTCCCACCCTATCCCCTAAGTGAGCATTCCCCTGGTACTACTGAGCTCGTGAGGCCACCCCCAGGCCTCTGTATTGGTGCAGGAGGTGGGACAGAAGTTTACAAAGACTGTCAGGATCATAGAAAGCCATGATGCCCTTGTACACATGTACACGCATAAAGTGGGGGACACGCAAGCACATAACGGGGCCTGGGAAGATCCCGCTTATTGGTGAGTGCAAGAAGTAGTGGAGAGCTGACAATACAGATGCAGTCTTCACAGCAAAACATCTTCTGTAACACAAAAATGAAATCTCTTCTTTTGATATCTAATGAGCCCCATAAACAAGAATCAACAGATTGATAAACATTAGATTTTCTTTTGCTTATTTCTAGCAAACCTAAAGTGAAAATAAACTTATGAGACAAACAAGTGTATCTATAGTCATAATCATAAGTCAGACAATCCAAGAATCCAATCATCTTGTTTTTTAATTGAAAGTTAAAAACCTAGGTTTAAAGCTTTTCCAGTATCTGGTCAATAACAGTTTTTCCATGGTTTTCAGCACCCATATAGACAGATCTTGAACCACAGAACCTTTTTTTTCTGTTCCTTGCACTCAGAAGCTTACCCTCACAGAGTTATTATTGTATAGAGTACTTTAGTTCAACTATGCTGTTGTTCGAGAAGGGGTTTGTGGCAGAGAGGGTTAACTTCCCTGTATGGCCGCCTCTCGCCACTCTGGTCAACCTTCCGACACATCCTCCTTCACATCGGAAGTTCTGACAGTGAAGAAGGAAGTGTCATGAATATGGAGTGCAGCATTGAGCACTGCGGAGAGAGGCGTCATAGAGATAAATTAACTCTCTCTGCTATGGCCCCCTCCTTGGCCACAAGGGGGTACATTTTTGCTTCTTACTAAACTGTGCAGTCCATACTAAGTAGAACCAAAACTTTTCTTACAGATGTTTATCTCATCATGATACATGTCAATTTAAGTCTTTGTACTTTCAAAGTGTATAAATCATGTAAAAAAGATATGATGAAACAAATCACAAAACAGGTAAATGCATTGGGCGTATGTTCAATAAACTGGGGTAAGCAGAATAACATACATAAAGTCCTATTGCATGATGAGTACAGTATTATGCAATACATTAGATGCAATGCATTACGCTCTATTCATCATGCAGTAAGACTATATGTAAATTATTCTGGTTACCGCAGTTTAGTGAATATCCCTGTTGGGACCCATATATTCTAACTTGGTAATTAAAAATGATCCAAAGTCAGATATAAAAACGTGATCAGCATAAAACAAAAACACTGTAATACCAAAATTTAAAGTTCCACCTTTTAAAGGCCAAACAATATAATTAAATATTGAACACAGAACTGCTAACCAAGTTTTTCAGTGATTATCTCATGCAGCATAGTAGAGGAGAGACACAATGTAAACACAACATAGGTATAGTGAGAGATAAAGCTATGGAATCGATGACCATGAATATTTAGGACATCTAATGAAAAGTGGACCTTTGTTGGATTCGAGGTTCTTGAACTTATAGCAGTCAATTCAATAATTTTCAATTTGAGTAGTTCTATCATATATAAAGGAAACTTTAAATGATCACCACAACAGGGGATTTTCAATAAACACCCTCATTCATAAAAGGAGAAAATGCTTTATTAATGTTGGTTAACACTGATCAAGACCAACATATCACTGAAATAGTGGACGGCATTCAAGACTCGGTTTTCAGACTATGACTTGAGCTCACACGGAGTCTGCCACTATTTATTTTTGATGGAACAGACAGTGAACAAAAACAGATGGGACAAAGCTGGCAATGATTTTCTATTGGTTGGTTTACACCAGTCCATTTTGGGTGTTTGTTTTGTCCATTCCTATTCAACAAAAAACAAACCTGACAGGTGTATTTTTATTGGACAGGGGATTGGCTGTCATTCATCTGACAACTGGCAGCAGACCCTGACCAGGACCCTCGAACAGTACAGCCTATTCATACAATATGGACGTGGTACTACCTGGTGCAGTGTGCACTCAGCCTTAGAAAATTAACTGCATATGAAGTTAATTTGTGAAAGTATCAGAAATAGGTAGCAGATTCACCTTGTGTATGGTCATAAGATCTAGCTATAGATGTGCAGACTTCAGAATAATACCCCCATTCCCCCAGCTTCTTAATAGATACTTATATTGCCGATTAAAAAATTGTATACACAGATCAGTCAAAGCCGCAAGGACTGAAGCACTAGATGATTCAGATCACAACAATGAAGTTAAACGGCATTCACAAGGCACATTTACTAGTGATTACAGCAAGTACCTAGACTCCAGACGGGCTCAAGACTTTGTCCAATGGTTAATGAACTCAAAAAGAAGCGGGTAAGAAATCTGGAGCCAACAGAGCTGATCGTTTTGTTTGAGACGGTAACATTTAGATCCCGTCAGTAACGTACCCTTGAGTCAACGTTTTCTGTTGTCGCCACCCTGTGTCAATGCTGTAAATGTGTCCGTTGATGCTTCTAGCCACCTAGTATCTGAACCTTTGTTTAGTAGTCTAGTCAATTAACTTCTTACCCTTTTGAAACCCAGTAAACTGTATATGCAGCATGTATTTTTGGCTTGACTTGCACACGTTTTGCAGGGTAATTGGCAATCTCCTTTAAATCTACAGGCCAAATGTGAAACAGGATTCCACAGCATATCCTGAAAAATAATGATTGCAACCATCCATCAAGTGACTTATGCAAGACAAATTCATGGCCATGAAAGCCACTTAAAGGGAATCTGAAGTGAAAATAAACTTATGATATATTGAATTGTATGTGTAGTACACCTAAGAAACAGAACATTAGTAGCACAAATATGATTCTCATATTGTTTTCAGTACAGGAAGAGTTAAGAAACTTCACTTGTTATCTATGCAAAAAAGCTTCTCTGAGCTCTCCAACTAATTTAGTCAGAGAGCAGTGCTATTTTCCGAAGGACATATACATCAAAGAAACAATGAAAGACACCTTCAGATAAGATTTTACTGCAGAGAAGTTCAAAGGATCATTCGTTCTGCTCTGTTTCATAGTTTAAAATGCAGAATGTAGTTTGCAAACTGCAAATATTAGAGAATGATGCAATGTTATAAAAAGCTATATACCAGAAAATAAAAATATAAGAATCTTTTATTTGGTACTAATGTTCTATTAATTATCCATACTAAACATACAGTTCATTGCATCATAGATTTTTTTTTGTGCTTCAGTATCATTTTAAAGCCAATTAAGGCATAGCATAACAATACCTTTTTGTTGCAGTGCACACATTCTTTAATCAAGTTCAGAACCAGGTCTTCATCCCTCTGAGCTAATGGATGTTTTCAATATCATTCTGACTGTAGTTACAAAAAAAGCAAATCCATTTCTCCGCTATATTTAATTTTGTAATAGTAGTGCTGCAGCAGCCCCTACTGGTAAGGCCGATCTTCAGAGCAGCATGCACAATTTACTTGTTAGGGGTAGATAGGGCATTTAAGTACAGTTTCCCTAGGCTTTAAGCAAAATGTGTTGCCCATCAGGTGTATTTGACACTTGAATATAATTTTTAGTGTTGGACAGTGTGAAAAGGGCTTGGGATCTCTTTTTTGCTGTTGCAGCCTGTGTCTTATGATTTCCCTAAATTTCCATTGTCATCAAATTGGTAAATCTCTCCAACAGGGGGAAAAACTTTCAAAGGGGCACTATGGGCAAAAACATGATACTCTGATAACCCTACTAACATGTCTGTAATGTAGGTTCCTTTCAGAGGTAGGAGAGAGAATTACATTTGATGAAATGGCTGAGACAGAGATGATAAATAAAAGTTTTTCTTCTTTTGGCTGAAAGAATGTGAAAGAAGTTAGCGCAAGTCCCATTGGCAAGCTGCCATTCGGACGAGATTGGCTCTTTCATCTTGTAAATTTGTAGGTCTTTATTATTACATACATGTTAGTAGGATAATCCGGATATCATGTTTTCCCCAAAGTGCCCCTTTAAGCTTTTTTTGCTATTCCTCATTTCCTGTTCCTGGGATTACCAGGTTGCATGCTAAAGATATTGAGGTCCATGAAATTCCCAAGGACACTAGACGTGAGGAACATTTTCTCCAATGAGAACACAGTGAGCAGTAAATACCCAGAAGAGATTCTAGCCATTATTTCACATTATTTCAAATCAAGGTGGAAATATTCCTGAATAGGAGCTTTATGAAACTATGTTATATTCAGAAACAGTAGAGTACTGCAATAATGGCTTCCTCCATATTCCTTTCACTACAAGTATGAAAAGAAGAATTAATGAGGAATAAAGTCAGAGGGATCTATGGGAAGCGTTTTAGTCTAGACCATCTCTCCCCAGTCCCTAGTCCTTGAGGGCTGTTTTCACACCTCTGTTCTGATTTCCTGAAACGTCTAGAGCAAGTCAAACTGAAAACAGTCTACATCGTGGGATAGATAAACATGGTAAAACAGTGTTTCCCAAATTGTGGCCCATCATGTCTCACCATCACAAAATGTACAATGTCAATGTGATACCCATGCCACTGGCATGTACTCCAAAAATTGTTTTGGCAGCAAACAATGCAATGTTCCATTCATGCATTTGATTAAAAGTTCAACTTTCCCTATAAAGATGCCGAAAACTGAGAAAGTAAAGTGTCCAATCATAATATTTTTTTCCAATGGTCTTTGGAACCTATACCTTACTGCATACTGTAAACGGCTCCTGCATAGATTACATTCCTCTGAAAGTACCTGCAGTGAAGCTGAGAACTACCATTGAAACATCTCTCACTTTTTGGGAAACTCTGTGCTAGAACAGTAGCTTTTAAGTCACTGCATTTAATTGTTCCATTTGTTTTTTTAGAGGATTGTCATTGTCAAGGCGCAATGTCCAGGTGGAGAGACACGCAGAAGGCACATATACCAATGATGTAACCCAGTTCTTGGAAGAAAAAGCAGTCAAAGAGTTTGTTGATTGGTTGATAAAAGGAAAACCAAAGAAACTGTAAGGACACAGCATTATTTTCTGTTCACAATCCATTAACATCTATTTCCATATCTGCAATTTTATTTTATGTTTTATTTTTTTTTGGCTACAAGGCACATTGGGGGTGAGTCACGTTCCTGCTCAGACTGAGCTCCAATAAGCCCTACATGGGTCTGAGAGTGCCAAGGCACTTGAGAAGCTGTGGGCAAGGCTTGTTTAGTTTATAGGGGATTAGAGTTTTAAAACAAAAAAAAAATATTGGGCTTGAGGAATGCCCTATAAACTATATGAAAGGAACACAACTATGCAATGAGTAAAAGTTTATCTTAGATCCACTTTAATGTTACTTTTTATGGTCTTATTTGTAGTACATTTTAGAGGTCTTAAAATATTTTTTATAAAGATAAGGTTAAAACAAAATAAAAAGGATAGATTGTTTATGAGAGAAGTGTTTTCTCTCATAAACAAATAATCTATCCGTTTTTTATTTTTTTTTGTTTTAAAACCCTAATTCCCTATAAACTAAACAAGCCTTGCCCACAGCTTCTCAAGTGCTTTGGCACGCTCAGACCCATGTAGCAAGGGCTTATTGGAGCTCAGCCTGAGCAGGAGAAGGAGGAGGGTACTAGCCAGAGATTTCAGAGGCAGAGGGGAGGAGGAGAGGGGAGTGACGTTTTCACAGGCTGAGGGCTGAAGATGTAGATCAGCTTGCCTGTGTGTAATGTTTACAAGCAGAAAATGGCTGCTCTCATTGTATCACAGGAAGAAATAACCATATTCTGTTGAGAGATATTTCATGAGAAAAGTTTTATAAATCAACTGTATTACAAAAAGTATCCTATTAGCTTCCTTGGTAAACATTGGTATTAACTAAGCACACATGTACATAAAGCACTAGAAACCAAACTTAGATACACTTTTCTAATAAATATATCTAATACATTTACATTAAATTGTTTTAAAATAAAATGTAGTGTTTTAGTTCAATGAATTGCCTTGCAGTTAGTACAAACAACTTTTTTATTTTTATTTTTTTTGCACTTAGAAAGTTATGAAATACCGCTGAAAGACTTGTGCAGCATACATATATTAATGACAATTTAAAAAAAATGTAACCACTTGAGGACCACAGGCTTACAGCCACTTAGTGACCAGGCCATTTTTTTTTACTATTCAGGCCACTGCAGCTTTAACAGCTCGCTGCACAGCCATACAACTTGGCACACACATTAATCTTGTCCCCTTTTCTTACCATAAACAGTGCTTTCTGTTGGTGGCATCTGATTGCTGCTGCTATGTTTAATTTTTCATAAATATTATTGTTATCTGTTTTTGTAATAAAAGTAATCTTTTTATTTTTCCCTCCCTCCCCGTGGTCCTTAAGAGTTTAAAGAAAATCTATTGCATAATATAAATAAAGTTTGCAATGCTTTAGGAGCCTGCCAGAAGATTAGATAGTTAAGAAAAAATATAGATAGAAGGGGAGCTCAATAGAATTCTTGAAATAGCATGAAACAATTCATTCCACAGTTTATCTAAACCGACATAACAACTATAAGCCACTCCAGTTTCAGGAGCCCCTCCCAGTTTCTAAAACCAGAGTCAGATGCATGAAGTTGTGAAACTGTGTCATGATCTCTGGAGATTTCTTTCTTTTTACAGGTTATGTTACAAAACTGTTTCGTATTTCAGCTGGGAACTTTGTCACACATCTGTATGTGCTGAAACATGCTAAAATTAAATGACATTTTTATTGTCTAGGAGAAATTCAAGACATGCAGAAGGAACATTCACTAGTGATATGACCAGCTATTTGGAAGAAAAGGCAGTCAAAGAGTTTGTTGACTGGTTAATTAAAGGAAGACCAAAAAGAAAGTAAGAATGATTGACTGAATACAAAATTCCTTGCTTGATCTCCAATGACTTTTTATTATTTTCCATCCTGTTTTTAACACATATTTCATGTATTCTTTAAGTATTTTTGGGAAAAAACAAAAAAAACGTACCAGATATTTTACTGAATCTAAAAGGAGCCAATTATCGATATAAAATATTGAAAACTGTTTAAAAGGAAGAAAGTGGTGGCCTAGAGCTCAATGACTGACACTGTGTTTCACTGAGCAGCACTTTCCTTTCCAGGTCGAAACTGAGCATTGTCCTACACACGACCACATGACCAAAAAAAAATGTGTGGTTACCCATGAAACTATTTTTGTTATATAGCTTATTGGTTCCTCCAGTTAGATCATTCTATTTACCCACCTGATGTGGGAAGATTGGGTTCCTTGATCCCTTAACCTCATTTTGGGAGTGTGACTACCTGAGGGTGCTATCCCAGTCCCAAGTGGGGACAGACTTCTATTCCCAACTGGCCTTATGATTGGTTACTTATCAGGTGACCCCCATCTGTTAACACCATTTCATATTTACCTAACATCAATTATCTCACTTACTACACAACAATTAGCTCTCAGCTTTGTGTTTTCGAGAAGCCTTAGGAACAATCCATTGATATAGATATTTTACTTATTTTACTTGTCAACTTACATCACAAATAGCCAAAAATAAGCTGTATGACTGTGCAAAGTCATGTACCCAAGTCCTGTGAAGTAAAACAAACATAATTTTCAATGCAGTTTTTCTTTGCTCTGAAATTATATATTTTTTCTTATGTGTATGGCATAAAACTTAGGCCTGAGTCATCACTTCCTGCCTTTCTAAGTCTCTCACGTCGGCCAACTGTCCACCTCTAGTCATGTGATATTGGTGTTTAGATCAGTTGGCATCAGTCTTTAGTTATCTTACAGTATCTTATTTCTGGGAGAACGATATATAACCTATAGCCCAAGGCCACTTGTGTGGAAAGTACGATTGCCCATAGGAATCATCTTTCTTGTTTCATTTGCAATTCAATACTGATAAAATTACAAATGGTAGCTGGACAAATGCTTCAGTGGAGCAAACATTCATCATCCTCACATTAACAGAGATAGACAAACAGTACAGAGCCACAGACTTCTGGTTCCTCTATAGGAGAATGAACTACAAAATCTACATACCGCAAATAAGAAAAAATATACCAGGCATGTCCATATTATCACAAATAATCATGGTAATGACATCATTTTTGACAAATGTTTGCGTTAAATGGTATATTCACTGAGACAAATCATACTATGTGTACCTGGGATGGCTGCCAGTGATGAGTGAAAATGGCAATATTCTTTTCACATTAATTTTTGTGAAAATAATGTTAAATTCAATTTTCGAGTGAATATGTAATTGAAAATAAGTGGGGTTTTTTTCACGCTTTTTGCATTTTTTTACATTACAAACAGATTTCTTTTTTTTGCATTTTTGCTGTAAAAATTTGCACAGTAAAAATATTGTTTTCCAGGATTTTTGCATCTTTTTTCACATTTTCACAGTAAAAATATCAATGTTCCACTTTTTTCTGGAAAACGCAAAAATGTTAAAAAAATTTAATGACTTTGTCAAAAATTTGCAAGTAACTCTGATGACTGCACAAAGTTTTGCTCTAAAATCCTGCTTACAAAATAATTTTTGATCAATATATATTATTTTTTCTTTCTTTGTTAAATCAAGTTTCTCAGACATCTCTGCAGAAGAGCTAGACAGAAGGCACGCCGATGGCAGCTTTACTGATGTCTTTAACACCGCCATTGATATAAAAGCTGCTCAAGAATTTTTAGATTGGATAAAAAACACACCAGTTAAAGAAAGGTAAATATTCTTCAATACTATACAATGTTTTTAGCTTATACTATTTAATCATGTTTACAATTAAAGAATCTATATTTGACATTTAAAAAGTCTTTAATTTTGGAAGTCGATGTAGGTGCTTTAAAGTGGGATCATACTTTCAAAACTAAAATTTCACTAAGTACTCTTAGTTACAGAAAAGAACATTTGAAAGCCTTCCCAAGCAATCCCTATGTGTAAATATATTTATTTTCACTGCAGAGAGCAGTAGAAGCTTGCTTATCTGTAATCATCAGCAAATGCAAAAATCTCCCTGTGCATGTGTTTCACTCTGCCCCCTCCCTTCCTCTGCTGAAAAGACATATTGCCCTGGCAACAGCTGAGTCACTTTAGCAGAAAAGGAAGTGGCAGAGTGAAGACAATGAATGACAGAGAGGATTCTTGCCTTTGCCAATGACCAGAGTTAAGCAAGTTTTACTGCTCCCTGCATTGAAAATAAACATTTTACACATGAGGCACGTCTGGGAAAGCTTTAAAATGTTCTTTTATTTAACTTAGAGTTAAGACACTTAAAACTTTGACAAGTCTAGGCTACTTTTAAAATGAATCATTTGATTGGTGGGTAAGAGATTCCTCTTGACAACCAGATATGGAGGGTTCTCTAGTTAACTAAAAGATTCGCAAGCAACACTGCTAAATACTTGCTTGAAGGTGGGGCTGCACCTTTGCTGCTCAAAAGTGTGAGCTTCTGCTTTTATCAGTTTCCAATTCATGCAGAATGCAGACTTTCAAATTATGGGTCACCTGACACTGCTGTGCAATTTGTGCTTTTTCTAATCTCCCCATTTCTCAAGCTACACATAGGCCCTTATTCAATTATTTTTTTCTCCTGAGTTTTCTCCCAGGAGAAAAGTTTTCGGTACTTATCCGTTAGCCGGGCGCATCCGGCAGGTGGCGCTGTTGTAGCGAATTTCGATGCGTTGGGTTGTATCTAATTCCATTCATACTTCAACGTAGTACTGTGTGAATGGAAGCGCCGCAGGTGGCGCTAATTACATTGATACGTTGATAACAATACAGTGTTAATGGCAAGGAATACATTGTATTTGAAGTGGCCGGCACTGGCACTTAATGGAATTCAAATGAAGGCGGCGGCAGTGTAACAGATGAAGCCGCCGCCTTCGTCTGTTCTTCTTCTCCCCCTTTGCCCTCTCTCAACTATACAACCCTGCCAGCTGGGGGGGGGGGGGCACGCCTGTCCCCCCCACAGTCGTTCGTCGCAAGGAAACAAGCAGGATTCCCTGCCGCGACGAACGACTCTGGGGAGAGACGCATGTCCCCGCAGGCTGCCAGCATTGTAGAAGCGAGAGGAGGGCAAAGGGGGAGAAGAAGAAGAAGAAGAACAGAGGAAGGCGGCGGCTTCATCTGTTACATTGCCGCCGCCTTCATTTGAATTCCATGTAAAAGTGCCAGCCACTTCAAATACAATGTATTCCTTGCCATTAACACTGTATTGTTATCAACGTATCAATGTAATTAGCGCCACCTGCGGCGCTTCCATTCACACAGTACTACGTTGAAGTATGAATGGAATTAGATACAACCCAGCGCATCGAAATTCGCTACAACAGCGCCACCTGCCGGATGCGCCCGGCTAACGGATAAGTACCAAGTTTTCATCTAATCCATCCAATCTGAAAAAAAAACTTTTAAGCACCTAGCAATTTAAAAAAGTACAAAAAAATTAGGTAATGTCAACCACATGTTCTTTTCTATCTTTTGCTAGGAGCTTTAGAGGTATTTTATTGGTACGTTTTGAAAATATCTCCTTCATGGAAATTCAAGAGAAAAGTCAATAAGATATGGGTCGTAGTGTCTAGCTGTTCAGAGACATGCCTTTCCCTTTTTCCTAAACGACATTCATTTAAAAAACAAAAAAAAACAAATCTGGTACTGGTTTTGTAAACTCTCACATAACAACAATTTTTCAATGGCTATTTAATGAAGCAATTGGTGTAATAATGCCTATCTTTGGAAGAATGTAGATCAGTCTTGTGAGAATCAATGGGAAGTATGTGTAGTTTTATCCCACCACAGTAGGGTATAAACTAGAGTAAGGGCTGGTTCAGACGGGCGTTTTTGTGGCGTTTAACGCAGCGTTTCAGACGCAGCGTTTTTTGGGATCTACTGCCATCCCATGCAAGTGAATGGGAGCGTTTAGAGCTGGCTCTTGCAGGCTTTCATGAAAGCCTGGCAGTAGATCCCAGCATTGCGTCTAGTCTCAAAAGCAACATGCTGCTTTCAGAGGCGGTAAACGCGAGGAAACAATAGCAGAGACCAGAACTGCTAGCCTTGAACGCTTTTCAAAAGCCTTCAAAAGCTAGCTTTTAAACGCTGGCGTTTAAACGCTGGCGTTTGAACGCAATGCCAAGCAAAAGCTCAGCAGACGCCCGTGTGAACCAGCCCTAAGAGAAAAAGTAAAATATTTTTTTTTAAGGATCCAACAAAAAAAATTATCAAAAAGCTAAAATTATTGTAAAAAAAACCCCCCAGATCTTAACAGGGACATTAAAGTGGATCCGAGATAAACTTTTACTCATTGCATAATTGTGTTCCTTACATATAGTTTATAGGGCATTTCTCAAGCCAAATATTTTTTTTTGTTTTAATACTCTAATTCCCTGTAAACTAAACAAGCCTTGCCCACAGCTCAAAGTGCCTTGGCACTCCATGTAGCAAGGGCTTATGGGAGCTCAGTCTGGGCAGGAGGAGAAGGAGGTTACTAGCCAGAGATTTCAGAGGCAGAGGGGAGGAGGGAGCAGGAGAGGGGAGTGAGCTGAGGGCTGGAGATGTAGTTGCAGCTTGCCTGTGCGTAATGTGACAAACAAAACATGGCCGCTGTCATTGTATCACAGGAATAAATAAACATGAAACTGTTGAAGCTGTTTGCAGCTAGGTTTGCTGTGTAAACTTAGTGTTGGGCGAACACCTGGATGTTCGGGTTCGGGAAAGTTCGCCGAACATGGCCGCAATGTTCGGCATGTTCGGGCCGAACCCCGAACTCCCCGAACATCCCGCTTTTAGGGGCCCTATGGGGTCGCAGGCATAAGGGGGGAGCATGCCCCGATCGCGGGGGGGGGGGGGGGGGGGTCGGAAATTCCCCCCACCCCCTCTGCTAGCACTCCCCCCTCTGCCCGCTTCCCCATACAAAAATTTCAAGAAGTACCTGTGTCCGGTGGTAGTGGGTGGCTGGCAGTGGGCGGCACTATGAAGTGACTGACTGAGGAGGAGGAGTCCGGAGAGTGACGCTTTGAGGGAGGCCGGGCAGTGGGCGGATCAGCAGTAGTACGGTACTACTGCTGAACCGCCCGCTGCCCGGCCTCCCTCAACGCGTCACTCTCCGGACTCCTCCTCCTCAGTCAGTCACTTCATAGTGCCGCCCACTGCCAGCCAGGCAGCCACCCACTACCACCGGACACAGGTACTTCTTGAAATTTTTGTATGGGGAAGCGGGCAGAGGGGGGAGCGCTAGCGGAGGGGGTGGGGGGAATTTCCGACCCCCCCCCCCCCGCGATCGGGGCATGCTCCCCCCTTATGCCTGCGACCCCATAGGGGGGCAGTATTCGGCCGAACAGGGCCCTGTTCGGCCGAACAGGGGCCCTGTTCGGCCCTGTTCGGCGGCCATTAGAAGTTCGGGTCGAACCCGAACTTAAAAGGCCGAACACCATCAGGTGTTCGGCCGAACTCGAACATCACCCGAACAGGGTGATGTTCTGCAGAACCCGAACAGTGGCGAACACTGTTCGCCCAACACTATGTAAACTATCTAAACTTTTGATAAGATATATAGACAAGTCACTTGTCATAATTAGTTTTTTTATCTCGTATCCACTTTAAAGGACAACTGAAGTGAGAAGAATATGGAGGCTGCCATATTTTTTTTTCAAAGATTACCAGTTGCCTGGCAGCCCTGCTTGTCTATTTGGCTGCAGTAGCATCTGAATCTGAAGAAGCATGCAGCTAATCTTGTCAGATCTGAAAATAATGTCAAAACACCCAATCTGCACATGCTTATTCCGGGTCTATGGCTGAATGTATTAGAGACAGAGGATCTGCAGGATAACCAGGCAACTGATATTGCTTAAACGGAAATAAATATGGCAGCCTCTATATCCCTTTAAGTTGTCCTTTAAGAACCCCATTGAATTCCATTATGTATCACTGTACGAGGGCTACAATCCAGAACTGTAAATTCCAAATTCCAACCCCACTGCCACTGATTTGACAAACTATTATCATCTACCATGCATTTTATTGGAGTACAGGAGACACCATAGAATTTTGTGGCTACAAGCTCATCCTCCAGTCAGGTATCTCAATAAGTTCTGTTTCTCCTACTACTCCACCAGCATTTATACTAGTAACATAAATTGGCACAGTAAGTATTCATGGGTCTCAGCTTACCAAAAGTTCTTACAGCAGAATACCCAAGCAGCTCATGGTGAGTCAGAACTGCTAGGAGAGTACAGGGGACCAAGGGCTCGTTCACACTATAAGCGTTTGCGTGTTTTTTAAGAGCTGGCGATTTTAGAAATCGCCCCAAAAGAGCTTGTGCAATGATACCCTATGGGAGTGTTCAAATGTAAGCATTCCGATTTAATTGAAATCGCAAACGTTCTACATGTACCATTTTCTGAATGCTTTGCCTCAATGGAAGGTATAGAGAAATCGCAAAAGTGCTTGAAAAATTGATTTGTATAGCGATTTCCCTAGCGCTTTTATGAATAAATACATTGTATTTATTCATTTCCGGGTGAAAGAGTTGACTTCCTGACTAACGTCAGGAAGTGAAAATCTCAATCGCTGAGCAAAAGTGCTTAGAAAAGCTCTTGCAAAAGCGCTTTTCTAAGCACAAATGAATCGCTCAGCGCTTGCGATAACGCTGGCGATTTATAATGTAAACAAGGCCTAAAAGAGTCAGAAAAGCCTTCCTACTAAAAAGCAACACTCAGTGTAATTTGCCTTCTTAAAGGGAACCTAAACTGAGAAGGATATGGATTTTTCCTTTTAAAATAATACCAGCTGCCTGGCTCTTCTGCTGATGAACCACAACCTCCTGCTTTCAACCACAGCCCCTGAACAAACATACAGATCAGGTGCTTTGACTGAAGTCAGTCTGGATTAGCTGTATGCTTGTTTCAGGTAGGGTTGAGACGAAATTTTTGAAATTTCGTGTTACTATAATTACGCATGCGAAATTTGCTATTACGGCACGAAATTATGGTAGCATAATTGCCATTAAAATCGTAATTGATAAAACCGTAAGCGTAATTTTCAACGCGTAATTTCACGTTTCGTTCATAACGTAATTTCACGTACAACTATACCGTAATTTCACGTTAAACCATAACGTAATTTCGCATTTCTTCATAATTTCGCGAATTTTGTAATTACTTGTTAGCTATAAAAAGAAATACATTTTAATTTTGAAAATGAAAGTAACTTCGTTTATAATAGTAATTACTAGACACAGGAAAGTGTCTGGGTATTGGAGATTGTCCAATCATATTACAGGCTTCTTTTGAGATACATCCTAAACAACCAATTGTAGTTTGACCCACCCTCCTAGTATATAATCTGGCAGCCATGTTAGTTTCACTTTGTGGGTTGTTGTTTCTGTAGGAGAACGCTTACAAACGTTTGCATGCAAGGCAAACGTAATTTCGCGATACCCACCGCAACGCGAAAACTACGCGAAAATTAACGCTTACAGTAATAGGAACTATCGCGAAATTACGTTATGTAACTACGCTTACAAACGGTTGCATGCAAGGCAAACGTAATTTCGCGATACCCACTGTAATGTGAAAGCTACGCGAAAATTACGCTTACGCGGAATCCTTCTTCATTATGATTATGTACTTACGGCCATAATCGTACTTACACTAATAACGCGAAATTTCACGAAATCGTAATTAAGTCATTACGCTCATCTCTAGTTTCAGGTCTGTGATTCAATTACCGTACTAATGCAGCCAAAGAGATCAGCAGGATGCCAGGCAACTGGTATTGTTTAACAGGAAACATCCACATCCCTCTCAGTTAAGGTTCCCTTTAAAACAGAAGGTATTTGTGATAATTCAGCTTTAATTGAGCAACTATGGTTTCCCATGATGCATCACCCCTAAATAGGCAAATTATCTCTTTTTGCCTTTGAAGCCAGGCTTACATCTGCATGTTGGGTTGATGTGACTCTGTAAAATGTATAAACTATAGACTTGCTATACGCCAGCGGCTCTGGATTCAGGGGCAAACAGAGATAATTTGCATTTTCAGGAGTGATGCATCATGGGAAACCACAGTTGCTCACTTAAAGATGAGATATTGCAAAAATCTTCTGTTTTAAGATGGCGAATTACACCGAGCAGTTCTTACAGCATGAAACAGTCATGTAAAAGTATGACGGTGATGGGTGCTCTTTGACCTTCCTCTGAAGTAGCTCCTGACCATCTTTTTTTTTTTCCCAGGGATTTGCTGGACGTACAATAGGATAACAGGAAGTAATCTATGAGGATCACCCGGCCGTCACTTGAAGAATTTTGACTTTGTTTTCTGTAAATTCAAGCAGGCATATCATAAAGCCATACAGTATAGCTTTGCATGCAAAGTAAATGAAAAAAAAAATTCACTAGTGTTTTTTTTTTTGTTGTTGTTGGGAGAATCCCACAAAGAGCAGATGTTATTCATAAATGTGCATCTACCGCAGCAGATTTATTGCCTTCCATCGTGGCAGGATATGCGTTACCCTTGGAAACATGTTTCACTGGTCCATTGAGAATGATGAGGGCTTAATCCAGAAGTGCCATTTCCTCCCATCCACTTATTTAAAAAAGTGTACAATAAAATAAAGAAAAAGAAAGAAAAATGTAACTTTAAATTAAAAATATATATAACTTATTTTTCTATGAAGATGAATTGTATATAGAATTTAATCCAAACAATCAGGTCTCAGAAAAGGGGTTACCTTGTTTGAAATGTTTATTATAACAAGTGCAAAGCCTTCAAAATATTAACTAGTAGCCTTAAATAAAGTTTTTCAAGCGTCATTTTGATTGTTGCTTAATTTGTGAACTGTGTAAAGAGACTACCTGCAGGGGAGAACACAAGCAAACTAAAAAAAAGATGTTGGTCAATCTCCTCCAAATACATTTTTAGTGATTTTTTTAAGGTTGTCTGATTTATTAGTTTTAGTACTTAAATAAACAAAAACATTTAAAAGCATTAAATATTTAGACAGCAAAATAAGAAAAAAAATAGAAATTATGGTAATGTTTTTATGTTCCATCAGCTCCAAGTTTTGTATCTGAGGCCTAGTGCACACCGGAGCGGTTCGGCTGCGGTTTGCAATCCGCTTGCGGGTGCGGATCCGCTAGGATAATGTATTTCAATGGGCTGGTGCACACCAGAGCGGGAGGCGTTTTGCAGAAACGCATACTCCCGGGCTGCTGCAGATTTTGGATTGCGGATGCGTTTCTGCCTCAATGTTAAGTATAGGAAAACCGCAAACCGCTCTGAAAAACGGCACTTCAGAGCGGTTTGCCAGGCGTTTTTTGTTACAGTAGCTGTTCAGTAACAGCTTTACTGTAACAATACATGAAATCTACTACACCAAAAACGCTACACAAAAACGCAAAACGCTAGCTGAAACGCTGCAGAAAAATAAGAAAAAGCGTTTCAAAATCTGCTAGCATTTTGCGGATCTGCTAGCGGTTTTTGGTGTGCACTAGGCCTAAGACAAGACCACAAGACTCCATATTGAAAATTATTTCTGTAATGTTAGATATATTTAAACAACAGCAAAAAGTGCTAGTCAAACCATTATATGCTTTTCCAAAAAATAAATATTTCTATGTTAAATATACTGGCCCATATTTAGTTCACTTTTTTCTCTTAAGCTTTCTCCCACATGATATTTTCACACCTAATTAAAATGTTTTTTTTTTGCCACCAACAAGCAAGAAAATACTAGAAGAAAATTATTTTAACAGCGCCTTTTCACAAAATACTGAAAAGTTATTTTAAACAGAAGATAAAAAATTATTAGGAGAAAAAGTGAATTGAAAAAGTTCAACAGGGACTTATTCAATTAACTTTTTTTCCTAAATTTTCTCCTTGGAGCAATTAGGATTAGGATTATTAGGATTATTATTTTCATCTTCTCTTTAACGCTCAGGAGGTTTTGTTAGTTTTTGCCCCCATAATTAAATAATGTGCTCACATGGCTGTAAAACCTGTAGCTAGCACTAGGCTAGCTAGTAAAGGTGTCTGGCACCCCCCGATCCAGCCAGTTTATACATTACCCAGCCTAGATAAGTGATCGGCGCAGCCTCCCCGCACAGCTTCGGTCTTCACTATGGGGAGGATCACACGGGTTTGCGCATGACGCGTCGCCGGCGTCATGACGTCATGCGCAAACCCGATCCTCCCCATAGAGAGACTGGAGCTGTGTCTCCCTGGCTGCGTGATCGCTGGATCCAGGCTGGATAATGTATAAAGAGGGGGATTGGGGGGGACATGGGGTGCTGGACACCTTTACTAGCTAGCCTAGTGCTAGCTAAAGGTTTTACAGCCATGAGAGCAAATTATTTAATTATGGGGGACTCCTGAGGACAGAGAGCTGTATAGTTACATAGTTACATAGTTATTTTGGTTGAAAAAAGACATACGTCCATCGAGTCCAGCCAGTACAACACCAGCCTGCTCCCTCACATATCCCTGTTGATCCAGAGGAAGGCGAAAAAACCCTTACAAGGCATGGTCCAATTATCCCCTAAAGGGAAAAATTCCTTCCCAACTCCAGATGGCAATCAGATAAAATCCCTGGATCAACATCATTAGGCATTACCTAGTAATTGTAGCCATGGATGTCTTTCAACGCAAGGAAAGCATCTAAGCCCCCTTAAATGCAGGTATAGAGTTTGTCATAACGACTTCCTGTGGCAATGCATTCCACATCTAATCACTCTTACTGTAAAGAACCCTTTCCTAAATAAATGGCTAAAAAGTTTTTCCTCCATGCGCAGATCATGTCCTCTAGTCCTTTGAGAAGGCCTAGGGACAAAAAGCTCATCCGCCAAGCTATTATATTGCCCTCTGATGTATTTATACATGTTAATTAGATCCCCTCTAAGGCGTCTTTTCTCTAGACTAAATAAACCCAGTTTATCTAACCTTTCTTGGTAAGTGAGACCTTCCATCCCACGTATCAATTTTGTTGCTCGTCTCTGCACCTGCTCTAAAACTGCAATATCTTTTTTGTAATGTGGTGCCCAGAACTGAATTCCATATTCCAGATGTGGTCTTACTAGAGAGTTAAACAGGGGCAATATTATGCTAGCATCTCGAGTTTTTATTTCTCGAGTTTTTAATGAGCCATAAATTACTTTTCTCCTATGTTGCTGTCACTTACAGTAGGTAGTAGAAATCTGACATTACCAACAGATTTTGGGCTAGTCCATCTCTTCATAGGGGATTCTCAGCATGGCCTTTAATCTTTATAAAGACATTCCCTGAAAAATCTTTATACAAAGATGCTGGCCAGCCTCCCTGCACACTATTTTGGCAGTTGGGCAACTGCCATTCACTAACTGCTTTTAAAAATAAAGAAAACCCTGAGAACCCCCTATGAGAACATGGGCTAGTCCAAAACCTGTCATTACTGTCAGATTTCAAATACTTACTGTAAGTGACAGCAGCATAGGAGAAAAGTAATGTATGGCTCATTTTATTCAGTAAGAAATGCATTTCTTATTTGTATGTGTTTTAAATTTTAAGATTTTCATGACAGTTCCCATTTAACCAGTTCGCATTCAGTCGTTTTTCGCTTCATGCATCCGAACAATGTTCACCTCCCATTCATTAGCCTATAACTTTATTACTACTTATCACAATGAACTGATCTATATCTTGTTTTTTCCGCCACCAATTAGGCATTCTTTGGGGGTACATTTTACTAAGAGCCACTTTACTGTAAATGCATTTTAAAAGGAAGAATAAGAAAAAAACGGAAACAAATCATTATTTCTCACTTTTCGGCAATTATAGTTTTAAAATAATACATGCCTCCATAATTAAAACCCACGTATTGTATATGCCCATTTGTCCCGGTTATTACACCATTTAAATTATGTCCCTATCACAATGTATGGCGACAATATTTCATTTGGAAATAAAAGTGCATTTTTTCCGTTTTGCATTCATCACTATTTACAAGCTTATAATAAAAAAAAAAAAAGAAATATTTCATCTTTACATAGCTATTTAAAAAGTTTAGACCCTTAGGTAAATATTTGTGGTTTTTTTTTTTTTATTGTAATGTTTTTTTGTTTTTTTAAATTAAACATTTTATGTGGGTATTTTTGGGAGGGTGGGATTGAAATTGTATTTTTTTTTGTAAATATATGTGTATTTTTATTTTTATTTAACATTTAGATGTAGTTTACTTTTTGGCCACAAGATGGCAGCCATGAGTTGTTTACAGTGACGTCACTCTAAGCGTACCACGTACGCTTAGAGCAACATAGGAAGCAGAAAAAGCGTAGCTTCTGAGAGAAGCTGTCGCTTTTTCTGCAGGGGAGAGGAATCAGTGATCGGGCACCGTTGCCCGATTCACTGATTCACTGGCTAACAAACCGCCGGCCGGGAGCGCGCGTGCACGCGCGCGATCGGCCGCGTGGACGCGCAGGAGCGCACATGGCTTCCTGGACGTGAGTTTCACGTCCAGGAATGTCAAATAGTTAAAGAACACCAAAAGAGTTATACGGAGGCTGCCATATTTATTTCCTTTTAAACAATACCAGCTGCCTGGCTGTCCTGCTGGTTTTTTTTCAGAGTCTGTGGCTAAAGATATTATAGGGAGATGATCAGCAGGACAGCCAGGTGTCCTTTAAGTCTTGTTTGGAACCTTTAGGCTCCCTGCACACTGCAAATCCATTTTCTGATTCCGATTCCGATTTTCCCTGAAAACATTCAACAACAATAACGCAGCATGCAGTAAAGATAAAAAATCGGAAAAAGAGGTAAAACCCGATTAAAAAGCGGAAGCGGAAGCGGAAATGCATGCAGTGTGCAAGAGGCCTTAGAGATAACAACCTGTTGAAGTCAACCTTATCTGAAAGTAATGAGCCACTGTAATTTGAGCTGTCATCTCTGTCCCACCTGTGCCAAGGTTTGTGCTATTCAGACAGGTTATATGTAAACACAGTGCTCACATTGCGTTGTGTGTAACGTGTAGCAATATTTACAAAGTGCTGCATGCTGTGCGTTATATGTGTTATTAGCTACGTTGGGCTGTTTGCACATGCTCAGTAATGTTTTTGATTTTTTTTAAAAATGTGACGCATGCACCGTTTTCGTTCTATCAGTATACGACGAAAACGGCGCACCAAGAGACGCATAACGCAGTTCAATATAACGTCCAACTTCAAAAGTAATATGCGTTGTGTTAGGGGGACGTTGTGCAACCTTAGCGTCGCATCAAACGCAACATCCCACTGCAAAAGAGGCCTAAAGGTTATTATGCTGTTGCTTTAACTAACATAGCCAGTGAGTGCCTTCATATTTCCTACTCCACTGCACAGCTACTCTAATGTAACCCAGGTGATAGGCAAAACAGAGTGGTATGGCCTTGCTGCATCATAAAACAAGAGATTTCACTGATGCGCAGTAAATATTGTTTATGAGTAGGAAAGGAGGAGGCCATCATCAAATCTCCATAGAGCAATACATTTGCACATTTCGCACCCGCCGTGAAGGCCATAAAGACTAAACTAGCTATATGCAAGTCAGAATATATGGCACTTAAAAACAAAATTTGTATGTGTGTTATTATAGTCCTTTGGACCTAAGTGCAGAAGCGAAAAGCAAATATCTGCATGTCTTTAACTTGTTGTCATGAAGGTAATGCATTGCTTTTTAGATGAGCTTTAGAAATTATTATTATACTGTACCTTCCATCCACTACACACAGTCCCTGGCTCATATGCAATTAACGTTTACCTCCTAGGTGATATTTTCATATCTTGGCCAATATGCAATTTACTTTTTCTCCTGAGTTATCTCCTAGGAGATCATTTTCAAATTGTCTTTAAAATAACTTTTTAATCATTTTACAATTACAAAAGTACTTAAAGGGAAGGTTCAAGCAAAATAAAAAAATGAGTTTCACTTACCTGGGGCTTCTACCAGCCCCATGCAACCATCCTGTGCCCTCGTAGTCACTCACTGCTGCTCCAGTCCCCCGCTGGCAGCTTGCCGACCTCGGAGGTCGGCGGGACGCATTGCGTGCATTTTTACGCATTCCCGCTAGTGCAGGAACATTAACACATACATTTTTACGTGTTACTGGTTCAATGCGTACATTTTTACGCATTGAACCAGTAATGCGTGAAAATGTATGTGTTAATGTTCCTGTACTAGCGGGAATGCGTAAAAATTTACGCAATGCGTCCCGCCAACCTCTGAGGTCAGCAAGCTGCCAGCGGGGGACTGGAGCAGCAGTGAGTGACTACGAGGGCACAGGATGGCTGCATGGGGCTGGTAGAAGCCCCAGGTAAGTGAAACTCATTTTTTTATTTTGCTTGGACATTCCCTTTAAAAGTTGGAGAAAGAGTACTATAAAAATGATGTTGAGTATTTTCTTGCTACCTTATGGTTTAACCCCCTTGGCGGTATGAAAAAATTTTTTTTTTATCATGTAGCGAGCCGAGGGCTCGCTACATGATAGCCGCTGCTCAGCGGCATCCCCCCAGCCCCGCCGATCGCCTCCGGCGATAGGCGATCAGGAAATCCCGTTCAAAGAACGGGATTTCCTGGAGGGCTTCCCCCGTCGCCATGGCGACGGGGCGGGATGACGTCACCGACGTCAGCGACGTCGGGACGTCATTGGGAGACCCGATCCACCCCTCAGCGCTGCCTGGCACTGATTGGCCAGGCAGCGCTCGGGGTCTGGGGGGGGGGGGGCCGCGCGCCGCACCGGATAGCGGCGATCGGGCGCGCGGCGGCGGCGATCGGGGTGCTGGCGCAGCTAGCAAAGTGCTAGCTGCGTCCAGCAAAAAAAAATTAAGTCAATCGGCCCAGCAGGGCCTGAGCGGCACCCTCCGGCGGCTTACCCCGTGTCACACACGGGGTTACCGCTAAGGAGGTTAAAGGGCATTTTATTGACAAGTTTGAAAATATAATGCAGGAGAAAACGCAAGAGAAAAAAGTAAATTGGATATGGGCTCTTATCAATAGAATGCCTTGTAAGCCACCAGATATTACTTTTTCACATACTTTATGGTACTTGTTTAGTTGCAGAGTGTTGAAAAGTTATTTTAAACAGAAGAGGAAAAATGAATTGAATAAGCGCCCCTGTGTTTTATTCAGCTGGTCACTCTGGCCCTTATTCAATTCACATTTTCTCATAGGCTATCATTTGTCATCTTCTGTTTAAAATAACTTCTTAGCAATCTACAACTAAAAAGTACCAAAAAGTAGGTGAAAAGTTCAGTCAAAATTATTTTCTTGCTTGCTGGTATATTAAAACACAGTGGCCCATATAAAATTCACTTTTTCACCTGAGTTTTCTCCTAGGAGATAATTTTCCATCTTCCTTTTAAAATAACTTTTCAGCATTTTGCAATTTAAAAAAGTACCAAAAGTTGTAGAAAAAATGCTATCAAAATGATTTTGTGTATTTTCTTGCTTGCTGTGGGTTTAAAGGGCATTTTATTAACAAAGTGTGAAAATGTCAACTTGGATAAAACTTGGAGAAAAAGTGAATTGCATATGGGCCAAGGTGTCATATGCAATTCACTTTTTCTCCTAAGTTTTCTCCTAGATGATATTTCCACACCTTAGAAATAAAATACCTTTTAAGCTACCAGCAAGCAAGAAAATACTCTTTGTCACAACTTTTCCACCTATTTTTGGCATGTTTTTCAACTGTAGAATGCTGAAAAGTTATTTTAAACAGAAGATGAAAAATCATCTCCTAGGAGAAAACTCAGGCAAAAAAAGGTGAATTTTATATGGGCCAAAGGCCATATGCAACTAACTTTCTCTCCTATGTTTTTTCCTAGGAGATAATTTTTCATCTTCTCTTTAAAATTATTTTTTAACACTTTGCAATTGAAAAGTATCAGAAAGCAAGTAAAAAAAAAGTAATATCACAATTATTTTGAGTATTTCCTTGCTTGCTGGTGGTTTTAAAGTCACTATTGACGTGAACCAAAAATTTCACCTAGGAGAAAACTCAGGAGAAAAAGTTAATTGCATATGAGCCAAAGGGCCCCCCCAGTGTTATTTTCTCCCACAAGCACTACTATACACCTATTGGGCTGGAACCCACAAGAGCATTTTTTTGAGCATTTTGGCAGCGCTGCGATACGCTAGCGTTTTGCCAAAACGCTCAGCTGATGTTAATGGATGGGGCAACTTCCACAGGAGTGTTTGCGTTTCCCAGAAACGCAAACGCAGGACATGCAGCATTTTGGGAGCGTTAGCGCTTCAATGTAAAGTATTGAAACGCTAGCGGAAACGCTCAGCAAAACCTAAACTGAGCGGTTTTGCTAGCGTTTTGCGGTTTAGCACACTGTAACAAAATTAAAAATAATTCACAGGACCAATCAGGATAAAAACACGAAACGCAAAACGCTACACAACCGCTGAGCAAAAAAATACACTGTTGCAAAACGCGACCGAAAACGCGCATGAATCCGCTTGCAAACTGCTCAGACAAAACGCTAGCGGTTGCGTTTTGCGTTTGCAGATTTCAGTGGGTTCCAGGCCATTCAGTTCCATACCTTGCACTGATGCAGTTTTATGAAAGTCAGACTATATGGCTATGTAAAATTTATGTTATGTATGCCATCAACCAGGCCATATTTTAGGCCACGTTCACAGTATCATGTTGTGTTGTGGCATAATGGACACTTTGTAATGTGGCTTGCTATTCTGGAAAGCCCCACCTATGCGATATTCACAATGTGGCGGGTGCACTACGGTGTAAGGGAGAGCAGCATGATAATGCACTGCATGCAGTGTGTTACCTCAAAACCTGTGCATTAACAGTAAATATGAAGCATACTTTCCCTTGATTGTATGCTTCACTGTATTTGACGCAATACGTGGGTAATGGGCGGCACCGTTTTCCTGATCCATTGCGTTGCATTCCTACTGCTATAAGGAACCCAACAGCCACAGTGAACATGGCCTAAAAGCTTCCACCAAGCAAGACATTGAAGTTTGAGTTTCTCTTTTCCCTTACTTTTAAAGTGGACCTGAACTCTTGCACAGGAGAGAAGGAAAACACAGAGAAATCTACCCTGTGTGCGTTTATAGAGAACAGACCGTCTTTTTCTCTCTCATATGCAAGTAATGAGCCAGTGTAATTTACCGAGTTGTGAGCGAATATATAAACACAGGAGTTTAACCCTTTCTGTGCTCCCAGGATACCAGGAAATAACCACATTGCAGCATCTCTGTCGCAGATCTATAAGCTGTAACAAGGAAATATTTTCTTTACAGGTTGCTTGTTTTTTAGAACAGAGGGGAGGTTCTAAATTCAAGTTTAACTACTTTCTCAATTGCTAAGTAAAAAAAAATATCTTTTAGATAAGATGAAAAAAATCTCTCCTTGAAGAAAAGTTAGGAGAAAAATGAATAGCATATAGCCCAAAACTTTTAAAACTTATTTCAATAGCCCAGCATACAAACCTACATGTACATATTTTTTTGTTGGCTACATTTTCATTAGTGTTGGATTTATGTGTGACAAACAGACTAATTACAGGTTTGGATCTACTCCTATAATTATAGAGAATAAATAATATTTTGTGGCTATTGTCCCTGGCAAGAAGTTTACTTGAGGTTTTGAATTTAAGCAGTAATTCCAGGCAAGAAGTGACATCGGGGGATGACTTATTATGCCATACAGGAAACAACCATAACAAGTCAGAAAGGTCACTATTTACTGTAATATGAGTTTTATGATTCAGTGTGGCCAGAGTTTAACATTTTCCTCACACTAGTCTCTGGTCAGGCCTGCAGTCTCTCACCCCATGACTGTGAGGATGTGTAGCTTTCTGTGATGAAACGCGTAAAAAAAGCCGCTGCCTCTCAAGGTGAGGTGGCTGTTTCCGCGTCCAGCATGGCGTCACAACGCGGAAAAATCGCCGCATGCCGCATAGGCAGAGCGGCGGAATCCGCATTGGGAACGGCGGAATCCGCATTGGGAACGGCGGAAGCCGCATTGGAGGCGGCTCCCGCACTCGGTTCACTGGATACATTGCAAAACAGTACTGGTGTGGCTGGGACTGATAGTCCACCTAGATTCAGAGTGACACGCGCGCGCGCACAGAGGCAGAGCTTAAATAACAGCCAGAAGGGAGTCAGCTGACCAGGCGGGTCAGCTGACATTTTCCACTACTCTCATTGGTCCAGCAATTAGGGAGGTCCTGGAGAGGTCCTTGTGTATATATACTGCTGGCTGTTCACTTGCTCTTTGTCTGGCGTTGCGAACACATACGTGGGAGCACTCAGACCCGTAGTCAGATCCTTAAGTGTGCCGGGACCAGCTGGAGCTGTAATCCTACACTTAGCTAGATTCTGTTGATAGCTTAAAGTACTAGTTTGATTGTGATTATCTGTTATGACCTTCTGCCTGCCTGACCATCCTCTTGTATTCTGAGCTTGTACCTTGCTATTCTGATACTCTGTTGCCGAACCCCGGCTCGTCCTTAGACTCTGCCTCTGCCTCTTGATCTTGTACCTCGTTATTTCTGATACCCTGTTGCCGAACTCTGCCTGTACCTAGACTCCGCCTCTGCCTTCTGAATTTGTACTTTATCTGTCCGTGTGTTACGATCTGGCTTGTCTGACCTCGAGAACCAACTTCACTATTGGAGGCGGTTCCCCGTCCTGTTAGTGACACTTTCTCCTGAGTGTCACTCTCAGACTTACCTTCCTACTCGCAGCCTGACTCCTCCCGCCTTGGAGAGTTCAGGTCTTCGGAAGGAAGCCGTGCAGTACTCCCCACTGCACTGAGGCTCAGTCCTCTTAGTGTTACTGTTACACCAAACACTACACTCTACTCTAGTACAGAGGTTAGCTGGTATATCGGATTATCGGTGATACTGCAGATCACTTATAATCTGGTATGCATCTGTATTCCCAGTGATACTGCAGATCACCGGTAATCAGAACCTCTCTGTGCTCCACCGTTCGTTACAGAACGCCAGACCAAAGACAAAACGGACGCACGCACTGGTCCTCTGGGTGAACTTGCCACCACAGTGGATAATGTCAATCGAGTGCTGGGTGAACACAAAGCATTGATTGAGGCTTTGACAGGGTCCGTCCAAACCCTCCAGACGTCAGTGGATGAAGTGCGATCCCCTCCTAGCGCAGACATATGCATGCCCGTTCCAGAACGGTTCTCTGGCCACAGATCTGACTTCCGCAATTTTAGGAGTAGAGTGTTATCATATTTTGAATTAAGACCCCGATCCTCTGGTACTGAGGCCCAGAAAGTCACGTTCATCAAAACTGTACTGGGCGGTGATTCTCAGACCTGGGCATATAACCTGTCCCCAAGAGACACAGCTCTGACCTCAGTAGAGGAATTTTTTAAGGCCATGGCCGTAATTTACGACGACCCAGACCTTGCTGCGACCTCTGAGCGGAAGCTCAAGCTTTTACGACAAGGCAAGGGTCCAGTCGAAGAGTACGCGGCCGAATTTCGTAGGTGGTCAGTTACCGCCAGATTTGACACCTATGCCCTGATGGATTACTTCCTGTCTGGGTTGTCGGAGGAGGTCTCCGACCTAATGTTAAGTTTACACGAGCCCAAAACAGTCGATGAGGCCATCTCATCGGCCATTCGAGTCGACCGTAGGCTACGCCATCAGAGACAGACTAGGGGCAGTCACCGTGTCAGGGTGACATCTTACGCGGCACCTTCCGCTGCACCCCTAGTAACGCCATCTCCGCCTGTCTCACCCTCTCCGGCCTTGCCTCCACCCGAGCCAATGTATCATAAGACGGCGGCCTGACTGCATTCAGCAAGCCGAACGCGGAGGTTTGTCCGCGTCCGCATCAGCGGCACCATCCACCACATGGTTGCATGCGGAACGCGGAGAAACATCCGCATCGGCGTTGCGATCCACCGTTCGGTCACAGGCCTCTCGGCGTACTTTACGTCGAGGCTGTGGTCCGGTTCTTCCCTCACAGGCCTCAGGGCCTGCCACACACCAACGCTATCCTAAATCCAGTCTGGACCCCGTAGGGGCTGCGCGCGTGTGCAATAAAGCCTTTTATACTCTTAGAAGGAGAGTCAGCTGACCAGCTGGTCAGCTGACCTCAGTAAGGTCCTTGAGCTGTGCTGCAAGGTCCTTGAACTGTGTTGTGATTGGCTGATTGGCTGGGCGGGCTGGTTGAGCCCAGCACAGTATAAAAGCAGGCATTCTGTCAGTTGCAAGTTGTCTGCAGTAAGCGTTACTTTGTGATAGCCCTCAGACCTTAGCTAGATCCGAGAGAGACAGTCCTAGCTGGAGCAAGGCTCCTGTCTCTCATCAGTCAGTCTTTGTTGTTTTCCTGATTATTGTATATTTGTATGTAACCTGATCTCTGTTATAGTCAGCCAGTCAGTTGATCTAATAGTCAGCCAGATAGTGATCTGACAGTCAGTACCATCGTGGGCCAAGTGCGGCTTGCCGTAACTAGCCCACAACAGTCAGATTTGTTATTTTCCTGATCTGCGACATATATTGGTTTTGCCAATATATTCGCAAGCACTATTGTTATCTGTGCCATCTTCTGATCTCCCGTTGCCGAACCTCTGCTTGTCTATTTCACTACGAGTTCGGCTTTCTGACTTTGTACCTCCGCCTATCTGATTTCCGTTACTGACCTTGGCTAGATTTCTGACTCTGCTCTGTGTTTCACGATTCGGTACCTCGCAGCCAGTTTGTTACCGAACCGTTTCCGTCTGACTTTGCCCCCTTTAGTGGTTCTCCCACTAAAGGGTTTATTCTGCTGAATCCCTCCTTGCGGAGGTCTCAGTGGTTCCCCAGTATATCATTGCTGCTGGGGAACGCGATTCTAGCGTTACGTCATCTAGTCGCAGAATCGCACACACTGCGTTTCTCTTTTAGAGGTAGCCAGTCCTCTTAAAGATATCAGTGTGGTGGGTTTTCCACTGTCGTTATACCCGGTATCCAGAGTTATAAATAAATATCCGCATTATTGGCGATTCCGCAGATCGCCACATAATCGGATATATCAGCATTATTGGTGATACTGCGGATCACCAACAATCTGAATACTCTGAGTGTGCACCAAACACCACACATTGTTACAGTACTGCAGACCACATTTATGAATATGGAAGGTCTGGTGGAACGATTGAATATGCTGTCAGGCACTATTGGAGAACTGTCCAAAACTGTGACCTTACAGCAAGCTCAGATCTCCCAGCTTACAGAGAGAATTAATGCCCTGTCTCCACCAGTGGTTCAACCTTCCCCTCACACAGTCGAGCCCAAGATGCCCCTTCCGGAAAAATTTTCTGGCTCACGGGCCGACTTTAGTAACTTTAGAAATCGCTGTTTAGCATATTTCCAGATGAAACCTGTGTCGTCCGGTTCAGAGGCACAGAGGGTTACTCTGATTAGGACCCTCTTACAGGGAGATTCCCAGACCTGGGCATTTAGCCTTCCCGAAGGTCATACTGCCTTGTCATCGGTGTCTGAATTCTTTAAAGCGATGGCCATTATCTACGATGATCCCGACATCGCCGGCACAGCAGAGCGCAAGCTCAGGGAACTTAAACAAGGTAGTCGCATGGTTGAGGAGTATGCGGCAGAGTTCAAGAAATGGGCAGTCTCAGTGAGGTGGGATCAATTCACACTATTAGACACGTATATGAATGGGTTATCTGATTCCATCTCTGATGTCATCATAAGCCACCCTGAACCGAAAAGTTTAGATGAGGCCATAACACTGTCCATTAAAATTGATAGACGTATTCGTTATCATAAGAAGGGCAGATCTTTAGCACTCGCCAGGGTTAGTCCTCCTGGGGTCTTGGAGGAGGAACCGATGCAATTGGGGCATGGCCATCTGACAGGGTCTGAGAGAGCTAGGAGAATGAAGGAGGGACTATGCCTATACTGTGGGGAGAAGGGTCACCGAGTGCAGAAGTGCAGCAAGAGGGCGGGAAACTTGTCCACTTAGGGCTGGTTGGAGGTACCGCCCTAAGCGAGCAAACCCTACCTCCATATCACAGTAAGATCTTGCTGCCTTGTTCCCTTCAATGGGAGAATCAAGTTTGTCACACGTCTGCATTCATCGACTCGGGCTCCGCCGCCAATTTCATAGATCGTGATCTAGCTTTGAGGTTCAATATCCCCATTCTCCCCATTCAGAAGCATATCTATGTCACCGCAATCGATGACTCCCCACTGCAAGACAAGTCACCTCTGTCAAACTCCATTTCTCACCCTCCAGATTGGGGTTCTTCACACAGAAAACATTCAGTTCTTTGTTTTAAAGATGGCCACCTCCTCAGTCATCCTGGGTCTCCCTTGGCTGAGGAAGCATTCTCCCCAGATAAATTGGAGGGAGGGACAACTGTCTGCATGGTCACACTATTGTCAGGAGAATTGTTTAGGGTCTGTATCAGTCTGTTCCTCTGAGGTTCACGTTGAAGGGGTTCCACCTCAGTATTCTGAATTCAGTGACGTGTTTTGTGCCCGGTCTGCGGACAGGTTGCCTCCCCATAGACCCTATGACTGTCCTGTTGAGCTGAGACCAGGTACTATGCCCCCTCGGGGACGGTTGCACAATCTTTCTGGTCCCGAGAAGATCGCGATGAAGGATTATATCAGGGAGAACTTGGAGAAGGGCTTTATCCGTCCTTCCAAGTCCCCTGCGGGAGCGGGGTTCTTCTTTGTTAAGAAGAAAGACGGTGGTCTTCGCCCGTGTATAGATTATAGACAACTTAACAAGATCACCATCAAAAACCGTTACCCTCTCCCACTCATCGACGATCTATTCTCACAGATTACTGATGCCTGTGTTTTTTCCAAGTTGGATCTGAGGGGGGCATATAACCTTATTCGTATCCGAGAAGGCGACGAGTGGAAGACCGCGTTTAATACACCTGACGGTCACTATGAGTACCTCGTCATGCCCTTCGGGTTATGCAATGCCCCGGCGGTCTTTCAGGAGTTCGTCAATGATATCTTTAGAGATGTATCAGGCAGATTCTTAGTGGTTTATCTTGACGACATTTTAATTTTTTCGAAAGACTTGCAGCAGCATAGGCAGCATGTTAGGTTTGTCCTCCAAAAACTACGTGAGAACCAATTATACGCCAAGTTGGAGAAATGTATTTTCGAAGTCAGGGAGGTGGCCTTTCTGGGATACATTATCTCCACATCTGGGTTCCTAGTAAGGTCGCAGCAGTCCTGGAATGGCCACAGCCTTCAGGCCTCAAGGCACTGCAGAGGTTTTTGGGATTCGCCAACTATTACAGGAGGTTCATTAAGGGGTACTCTTCGGTGGTGGCCCCTATGACTCAGTTGACAAGAAAGGGGGCTGATGCTAGTAACTGGCCATCTGAAGCAGTTAAGGCCTTTGAGTTGTTGAAAGCAGCCTTCTGTTCCGCTCCCATCTTGCGTCATCCTGACGTCACCCGCCCCTTCATTGTGGAGGTGGATGCGTCCGATGTAGGAGTCGGCGCAGTTTTATCGCAGGCTTTTGGCCCGGATGGTAAGGTCAATCCGTGTGCATACTTCTCAAGGAGGTTTGCGCCCGCGGAAAAAAATTATGATGTGGGGAATCGAGAGCTGTTGGCCATCAAACTGGCACTGGAGGAGTGGCGCCATTGGTTGGAAGGGGCAGAGTTCCCTTTTACAGTGTGTACAGATCACAAAAACCTCGAATACATCGAGAAAGCTAAGAGGTTAACGCCCAGACAGGCCAGATGGGCGCTTTTCTTTTCTCGTTTTGATTTCGTGATCACGTATAGGCCAGGTGACAAGAACGTTAAGGCTGATGCCTTGTCTAGGTGCTTTGAGCCTGAGTCTGCCCCATCTGCTACTCCCACTAATATCCTCCCTGAAAAGGACTTTCTGGCAGCTACTGAGATCTCGGAGGATCTTTCCAAGGTGCTTTCGGCATGTCAGGCTAATGTTCCTAAGGGGAAACCCGAGGGTCTCCTGTATGTTCCCATCCGCTTCCGAGGGCAAGTGCTACGTATGTTTCATGAACACAAGAATGTGGGACACCCGGGCATTGCCCGTACTCAGGAACTGTTGAGTAGGGCTGTCTGGTGGCCTTCTTTCATGTCCGACTGTGAGGAGTTTGTCAAGTCCTGTTCTGTCTGTGCCAGGTGCAAATCCTCCAGGAAGGCTCCAGCCGGGTCTCTCCAACCCCTGCCTTCTCCACAGGTTCCATGGTCCCACATCTCCATGGACTTTGTGGGTGAACTGCCTGAATCTGACGGTAAGACCGTCATCTGGGTCGTAACTGACAGGTTCAGTAAGATGGCACATTTTGTTGCTCTGCCCGGGTTGCCGTCTGCTCAGGATTTGGCAGAACTATTTGTGCATAACATCTTTAAGCTTCATGGAATTCCTGTGGATGTGGTTTCAGACCGAGGGGTACAGTTTGTATCTAAATTCTGGAGGTCCTTTTGCAAAGATTTGGGCATCTCTCTGTCTTTTTCGTCTGGCTACCATCCCCAGACCAATGGGCAGACAGAGAGAATCAACCAATCCCTTGAACAATTCTTGAGATGTTACGTGGCGGAGGCGCAACATCTGTGGGTGAAATTCTTGCCATTTGCTGAATTCGCTCACAATAATCTCAGGAACACATCTTCCGGGTATTCTCCATTTCAGGTCGTTTACGGTAGATCACCCAAATTCTCGTCGCTTCCAGTCAGGGAGTCACCTCTTCCGGCTCTCCAGGAGTGGCAAGGAGCCTTCAAGAAAATTTGGGAAAATGTCAGGTACAATCTGAATAAGGCCTTTAAGACCCAGAAAAAGTATGCGGACAAGAGACATTCCATTGAATGGAACTTTGTTCCGGGGGATTTTGTTTGGGTATCCACCAAACATATCTCTCTCAGACAGCCATCGGCAAAACTGGGTCCCCGGTTTATTGGGCCTTTCCCTGTGGAAAGAAAGATTAATGATGTGACATACAGGGTGAAACTACCTGCCAGTCTGAGATGTGGCAGGACATACCATGTCTCCCTATTGAAACCTGCTGTTAGGGTAGACTCGGCTCCCCCTTCTCCTGTGGTGGTCGATGGGGAACTGGAGTATGAGGTTCAGGATATCCTGGATTCTCGCATTGTACGCAATAAAGTTCAGTATCTGGTACACTGGAAGGGGTATGGACCAGAGGAAAGATTATGGGTTCCCCTTCGAGATCTGCATGCCAAAGAGATAAGAAAGAAGTTTCATGAGTCACATCCCGGGAAACCTGGAGAGGCATGTCCGGAGGCCACGCCTGAAAGGGGGGGTACTATCATAAGACGGCGGCCTGACCGCATTCAGCAAGCGGAACGCGGAGGTTTGTCCGCGCCCGCATCAGCGGCACCATCCACCACATGGTCGCATGCGGAACGCGGAGAAACATCCGCATCGGCGTTGCGATCCACCGTTCGGTCACAGGCCTCTCGCGTACTTTACGTCGAGGCTGTGGTCCGGTTCTTCCCTCACAGGCCTCAGGGCCTGCCACACACCAACGCTATCCTAAATCCAGTCTGGACCCCGTAGGGGCTGCGCGCGTGTGCAATAAAGCCTTTTATACTCTTAGAAGGAGAGTCAGCTGACCAGCTGGTCAGCTGACCTCAGTAAGGTCCTTGAGCTGTGCTGCAAGGTCCTTGAACTGTGTTGTGATTGGCTGATTGGCTGGGCGGGCTGGTTGAGCCCAGCACAGTATAAAAGCAGGCATTCTGTCAGTTGCAAGTTGTCTGCAGTAAGCGTTACTTTGTGATAGCCCTCAGACCTTAGCTAGATCCGAGAGAGACAGTCCTAGCTGGAGCAAGGCTCCTGTCTCTCATCAGTCAGTCTTTGTTGTTTTCCTGATTATTGTATATTTGTATGTAACCTGATCTCTGTTATAGTCAGCCAGTCAGTTGATCTAATAGTCAGCCAGATAGTGATCTGACAGTCAGTACCATCGTGGGCCAAGTGCGGCTTGCCGTAACTAGCCCACAACAGTCAGATTTGTTATTTTCCTGATCTGCGACATATATTGGTTTTGCCAATATATTCGCAAGCACTATTGTTATCTGTGCCATCTTCTGATCTCCCGTTGCCGAACCTCTGCTTGTCTATTTCACTACGAGTTCGGCTTTCTGATTTTGTACCTCCGCCTATCTGATTTCCGTTACTGACCTTGGCTAGATTTCTGACTCTGCTCTCTGTTTCACGATTCGGTACCTCGCAGCCAGTTTGTTACCGAACCGTTTCCGTCTGACTTTGCCCCCTTTAGTGGTTCTCCCACTAAAGGGTTTATTCTGCTGAATCCCTCCTTGCGGAGGTCTCAGTGGTTCCCCAGTATATCATTGCTGCTGGGGAACGCGATTCTAGCGTTACGTCATCTAGTCGCAGAATCGCACACACTGCGTTTCTCTTTTAGAGGTAGCCAGTCTTCTTAAAGATATCAGTGTGGTGGGTTTTCCACTGTCGTTATACCCGGTATCCAGAGTTATAAATAAATATCCGCATTATTGGCGATTCCGCAGATCGCCACATAATCGGATATATCAGCATTATTGGTGATACTGCGGATCACCAACAATCTGAATACTCTGAGTGTGCACCAAACACCACACATTGTTACACAATGCAGATTGGTCGATCAAAACTGACCCAGGTGGAACGAAGGCGGAGAATGACTGAACAACTGTGCCTGTACTGTGCAGAAGCGGGGCATAGAGTGCGAAACTGCCCTAACAAGCCGGGAAACGAGTCTGCCTAGGAGTAGTGGGGGGTGACACCCTAGGCACACAATTTTCACCCCTTAAAGAGAAAAAATTGCTTCTCCCTTGTACGATTACATGGGATAATAAGTCTGTAGCCACTGAGGCTTTTATTGATTCTGGCTCAGCGGCTAATTTTATGAACTTTGAATTTGCTCAGGAGTTGGGTATTCCTCTCACTCCAGTGAGACCCCCCATTCAGGTCACGGCAGTAGACGATTCCCCTCTGCAACGGAATCGTTCCCTGTCACAGACCCCGGAGGTGAAGGTCACGATAGGGGTACTGCATGGGGAACAACTACAGTTTTTCGTATTACATATGTCAACCTCCACTATCATCCTAGGCATGCCGTGGTTACAAGTCCATTCACCACAAATAGACTGGGCTACGGGTCAGGTAACCAGCTGGTCCGATCATTGTCGCCAGCAGTGTTTAGGGAAGGTGACATTGGGCCAGACCAGGGTTCAGTTGGAAGGGGTTCCAGTACAGTATTCTGAGTATGCCGATGTGTTCTGTCCTAAGGCCGCTGACAAGTTACCGCCGCATCGCCCATTTGATTGCCCCATTGATCTCCAAACTGGTTGTATGCCCCCTAGGGGTCATCTTTACAATTTGTCCGGGCCAGAGAAACTGGCCATGCAAGAGTATATTCGTGAGAATTTAGCTAAGGGGTTCATTCGACCATCCCGGTCGCCCGCAGGTGCAGGGTTTTTCTTTGTTAAGAAAAAAGACGTGAGTCTGCGACCGTGCATAGATTACCGGGGCCTGAATAAAATCACGATAAAAAATCGTTACCCCTTGCCCCTAATAGATGACCTTTTCACTCAAGTTACCAACGCTAAAGTCTTTTCAAAATTAGACTTGCGGGGCGCATACAACCTGGTGAGGATCAGAAAGGGCGATGAATGGAAGACGGCCTTTAACACACCCAACGGGCACTATGAGTACTTGGTGATGCCCTTCGGGTTGTGTAACGCCCCGGCCGTCTTCCAGGAATTGATTAATGAGGTATTCAGAGAGGTGTTGGGCAGGTTCGTGTTAGTATACCTGGACGATATGCTTATCTTTTCCAACAACCTCTCTGAGCACAGAACACATGTCCGAATGGTACTGGACAAACTGAGGCAGAACTCGCTTTATGCAAAGTTGGAAAAATGTATTTTCGAGGTGACATCTGTTTCTTTTTTGGGGTACATTATTTCCACTTCGGGTCTGTCAATGGATCCTGCCAAGGTCTCTGCTGTGATAGAGTGGCCCCAACCCGTGGGGTTAAAGTCTTTGCAGAGATTCTTAGGCTTTGCTAACTACTATCGGAGGTTCATAAAGGGGTACTCCACTGTTATCTCACCCCTCACTAGTCTCACAAAAAAAGGGGCAGATACTAACCACTGGACCCCAGAAGCCCTACAAGCGTTCTCTACCCTGAAAACCTTGTTTTGTTCAGCACCCATCCTGAGGCATGTCGACACCTCTTACCCCTTTATTGTCGAGGTGGACGCCTCGGAGGTCGGGGTGGGGGCTGTGCTGTCTCAGCGGTCAGGGTTACAGGGAAGATTACATCCTTGTGCTTATTTCTCTCGTAGGTTCTCCCCGGCGGAGAGAAACTACGATATCGGCAACAGAGAGCTCCTGGCCATTAAACTTGCCTTTGAAAAATGGCGTCACTGGCTGGAAGGAGCAGAGCATACCATTACAGTGTACACTGATCACAAGAACCTGGAGTACATCGAGGGGGCTAAGAGGTTAAGTCCCCGACAGGCTCGATGGTCATTGTTCTTTTCGAGGTTCAGGTTCATTATTACGTACACCCCGGGCAGCAAGAACATCAAGGCAGATGCCCTGTCCAGATGTTTTGAGCTGGAGACAGCCCAGCCCTCTGACCCAGAATCCATTACCTCACAGAGGTTAGTGCTAGCGGCAACTGAGACTTGGGAGGACTGGACAGAGACCCTGAGTCCCTTCCAGCAGGATGTCCCTGAGGGGAAACCGGAAGAGGTTATGTTTGTGCCCTTACCCTTTCGTCTCCGCATTTTACAGATGTTTCATTCCCACAAGAATGCGGGACACCCGGGGGCAGCCAGAACTCAGGATCTGGTGGCCTTCTCTGGCAGCAGACTGCAGGGAGTTCGTTAGGGAGTGTGCTGTACGCGCAAAAAGTAAACCCTCCCGGCTGGCACCTGTGGGTACCTTGCAGCTTTTGCCCACCCCAAGGGAACCATGGACTCACTTGTCCATGGATTTTGTAGGTGAGCTTCCCAGGTCAGAGGGTATGTCGGTCATTTGGGTGGTAGTCGCCCGCTTCAGTAAAATGGCCCATTTTGTGCCCTTGAAAGGACTCCCCTCGGCCCAGGAATTGGCCGACTTGTTTATCACACATGTTTTCCAGGTACACGGCATTCCGGAAAACATAGTGTCGGATCGGGGAGTCCAGTTCGTTTCTAGATTTTGGAGGGCATTTTGCCAACAAATGGGCATGAAGCTGTCGTTTTCATTGGGCTACCACCCACAGACCAATGGTCAAACGGAGAGAACCAATCAGTCTTTAGAGCAATTTTTGAGGTGCTACGTTGCAGAGGCGCAGAACGACTGGGTCAAATTTCTGCCTTTCGCGGAGTTCGCGCAAAATAATTTGAGAAGCTCTTCCACCGGATTTTCTCTGTTCCAGGTAGTGTCTGGAAGATTGCCCAAATTCTCACCATTGCCAGTGGCCTCCACGTTTCCAGCTCTGGAGGCCTGGCAAAAGTCTTTTAAAAACATTTGGCGCACGGTGAGAGATAGTTTGCAAAAGGCGTTTTTGAATCAGAAGGGTCAAGCTGATAAAAGACGTTCGGTGGAGTGGAGATTCCAGCCAGAAGACTTGGTGTGGGTATCCACACGTCATTTGACCCTGAAACAGCCCTCAGACAAATTGGGCCCCAAGTTTGTCGGTCCGTTTCCGATAGTGAAAAAGATTAACAACGTTACCTATACTGTTGATCTTCCCGCCAGCATGCGTGGGGTAAGATCATTTCACGTATCCCTGCTCAAACCTGCAGTCCATATGGGCCCTACTCCTCCTCCTCCTGTCCTAGTAGATTGTCAACCTGAGTTCGAAATAGAGGAAAATTTTGGACTCACGCATTGTCCAGAACTCAGTACAGTATCTGGTACACTGGAAGGGGTATGGCATTGAGGAGAGACAATGGGTACCGGGGACTCGCATGCATGCGGATGAATTGAGGAAAGAGTTTCATGCCTTACACCCCGAGAAACCTGGTAGGGGGGGGGGGGGTACTGTGATGAAACGCGGAAAAGCCACTGCCTCTCAAGGTGAGGCGGCTGTTTCCGCGTCCAGCATGGCGTCACAACGCGGAAAAACGCCGCATGCCGCATAGGCAGAGCGGCGGAATCCGCATTGGGAACGGCGGAATCCGCATTGGTAACGGCGGAAGCCGCATTGGAGGCGGCTCCCGCACTCGGTTCACTGGATACATTGCAAAACAGTACTGGTGTGGCTGGGACTGATAGTCCACCTAGATTCAGAGTGACACGCGAGTGCGCGCACAGAGGCAGAGCTTAAATAACAGCCAGAAGGGAGTCAGCTGACCAGGCGGGTCAGCTGACATTTTCCACTACTCTCATTGGTCCAGCAATTAGGGAGGTCCTGGAGAGGTCCTTGTGTATATATACTGCTGGCTGTTCACTTGCTCTTTGTCTGGCGTTGCGAACACATACGCGGGAGCACTCAGACCCGTAGTCAGATCCTTAAGTGTGCCGGGACCAGCTGGAGCTGTAATCCTACACTTAGCTAAATTCTGTTGATAGCTTAAAGTACTAGTTTGATTGTGATTATCTGTTATGACCTTCTGCCTGCCTGACCATCCTCTTGTATTCTGATCTTGTACCTTGCTATTTTGATACTCTGTTGCCGAACCCCGGCTCGTCCTTAGACTCTGCTTCTGCCTCTTGATCTTGTACCTCGATATTTCTGATACCCTGTTGCCGAACTCTGCCTGTACCTAGTGTTGGGCGAACATCTAGATGTTCGGGTTCGGGCCGAACAGGCCGAACATGGCCGCGATGTTCGGGTGTTCGACCCGAACTCCGAACATAATGGAAGTCAATGGGGACCCGAACTTTTGTGCTTTGTAAAGCCTCCTTACATGCTACATACCCCAAATTTACAGGGTATGTGCACCTTGGGAGTGGGTACACGAGGAAAATTTTTTTAGCAAAAAGAGCTTATAGTTTTTGAGAAAATCGATTTTAAAGTTTCAAAGGGAAAACTGTCTTTTAAATGCGGGAAATGTCTGTTTTCTTTGCACAGGTAACATGCTTTTTGTCGGCATGCAGTCATAAATGTAATACATATAAGAGGTTCCAGGAAAAGGGACCGGTAACGCTAACCCAGCAGCAGCACACGTGATGGAACAGGAGGAGGGTGGCGCAGGAGGAGAAGGCCACGCTTTGAGACACAACAACCCAGGCCTTGCATGAGGACAAGAAGCGTGCGGATAGCAATTTGCATTTTGTCGCCATGCAGTCATAAATGTAATACAGATGAGAGGTTCAATAAACAGGGACCGGAAACGCTAACCCATCACAGATGTTCATTGTTCATGTTACTTGGTTGGGGTCCGGGAGTGTTGCGTAGTCGTTTCCAATCCAGGATTGATTCATTTTAATTTGAGTCAGATGGTCTGCATTTTCTGTGGAGAGGCGGATACGCCGCCGATCTGTGATGATGCCTCCGGCAGCACTGAAACAGCGTTCCGACATAACGCTGGCTGCCGGGCAAGCCAGCACCTCTATTGCATACATTGCCAGTTTGTGCCAGGTGTCTAGCTTCGATACCCAATAGTTGAAGGGTGCAGATGGATTGTTCAACACAGCTACGCCATCTGACATGTAGTCCTTGACCATCTTCTCCAGGCGATCGGTGTTGGAGGTGGATCTGCACGCTTGCTGTTCTGTGTGCTGCTGCATGGGTGTCAGAAAATTTTCCCACTCGAAGGACACTGCCGATACCATTCCCTTTTGGGCACTAGCTGCGGCTTGTGTTGTTTGCTGCCCTCCTGGTCGTCCTGGGTTTGCGGAAGTCAGTCTGTCGGCGTACAACTGGCTAGAGGAGGGGGAGGACGTCAATCTCCTCTCTAAAGTCTCCACAAGGGCCTGCTGGTATTCTTCCATTTTGACCTGTCTGGCTCTTTCTTCAAGCAGTTTTGGAACATTGTGTTTGTACCGTGGATCCAGAAGGGTATAAACCCAGTAATTGGTGTTGTCCAGAATGCGCACAATGCGTGGGTCGCGTTCAATGCAGTCCTAGGCCGAAGAGGTCATAGCCTAGGGTCACAAAACCTGTTTATTTGGGCAATTTCAATGGTGGCGAGTCTGACGTACATAAATCGCAGCAATGGCCGTTAGCAACGTCTGAATCTCACGAAATGTATCATGCAGGTAGAAGACATATTGTTAGACTTCGGCTCCAAAGATGGGTTCCCTACATCTCTGCAAACCAGAGTTACAGGGCTCCAAATTTGGTAAAATCACCCATAGGCTTTCATTGGGCCTCCTATTTACAGTTCCAAAATCTCACATCTTTTCAAAGGGCAATTACTCAGCAGTGGCAAATTTTCTAGCATTGTAGGGACCCTTAGGGGGAACATGACTGGTGAGTTTCGGGCCCCTAGGCCAAAGAGGTCATAGCCTAGGGTCACAAAAACCTGTTTATTTGGGCTATTTCAATGGTAGTGATGGTGACGTACATAAATCGCAGCAATGGCCGTTAGCAAAGTCTGAATCTCACGAAATGTCTCATGCAGGTAGAAGACATATTGTTAGACTTGGATTCCAAAGATGGGGTCCCTACATCTCTGCAAACCAGAGTTACAGGGGTCCAAAATTGGTAAAATCCCCCATAGGATTTCATTGCCTCCCTATTTCACTTTCCAAAATCTCACATCTTTTCAAAGGGCAATGGCTCAGCAGTACCAAATTTTCTAGCATTGTAGGGACCCTTAGGGGGAACATGACTGGTGAGTTTCGGGCCCCTAGGCCGAAGAGGTCATAGCCTAGGGTCACAAAAACCTGTTTATTTGGGCTATTTCAATGGTAGTGATGGTGGCGTACATAAATCTCAGTAATGGCCGTTAGCAAAGTCTGAATCTCACGAAATGTCTCATGCAGGTAGAAGACATATTGTTAGACTTGGATTCCAAAGATGGGGTCCCTACATCTCTGCAAACCAGAGTTACAGGGGTCCAAAATTGGTAAAATCCCCCATAGGCTTTCATTGGGCCTCCTATTTACCGTTCCAAAATCTCACACCATTTCAAAGGGCAATGGCTCAGCAGTGGCAAAACTCACCAGTCATGATCCCCCTAAGGGTCCCTACAATGCTAGAAAATTTGGTACTGCTGAGCCATTGCCCTTTGAAAAGATGTGAGATTTTGGAAAGTGAAATAGGGAGGCAATGAAATCCTATGGGGGATTTTACCAATTTTGGACCCCTGTAACTCTGGTTTGCAGAGATGTAGGGACCCCATCTTTGGAATCCAAGTCTAACAATATGTCTTCTACCTGCATGAGACATTTCGTGAGATTCAGACTTTGCTAACGGCCATTGCTGCGATTTATGTACGTCACCATCACTACCATTGAAATAGCCCAAATAAACAGGTTTTTGTGACCCTAGGCTATGACCTCTTCGGCCTAGGGGCCCGAAACTCACCAGTCATGTTCCCCCTAAGTGTCCCTACAATGCTAGAAAATTTTGTACTGCTGAGCCATTGCCCTTTGAAAAGATGTGAGATTTTGGAAAGTGAAATAGGGAGGCAATGAAATCCTATGGGGGATTTTACCAATTTTGGACCCCTGTAACTCTGGTTTGCAGAGATGTAGGGACCCCATCTTTGGAATCCAAGTCTAACAATATGTCTTCTACCTGCATGAGACATTTCGTGAGATTCAGACGTTGCTAACGGCCATTGCTGCGATTTATGTACGTCACCATCACTACCATTGAAATAGCCCAAATAAACAGGTTTTTGTGACCCTAGGCTATGACCTCTTCGGCCTAGGGGCCCGAAACTCACCAGTCATGTTCCCCCTAAGGGTCCCTACAATGCTAGAAAATTTGGTACTGCTGAGCCATTGCCCTTTGAAAAGATGTGAGATTTTGGAAAGTGAAATAGGGAGGCAATGAAATCCTATGGGGGATTTTACCAATTTTGGACCCCTGTAACTCTGGTTTGCAGAGATGTAGGGACCCCATCTTTGGAATCCAAGTCTAACAATATGTCTTCTACCTGCATGAGACATTTCGTGAGATTCAGACTTTGCTAACGGCCATTGCTGCGATTTATGTACGTCACCATCACTACCATTGAAATAGCCCAAATAAACAGGTTTTTGTGACCCTAGGCTATGACCTCTTCGGCCTAGGGGCCCGAAACTCACCAGTCATGTTCCCCCTAAGGGCCCCTACAATGCTAGAAAATTTGGTACTGCTGAGCCATTGCCCTTTGAAAAGATGTGAGATTTTGGAAAGTGAAATAGGGAGGCAATGAAATCCTATGGGGGATTTTACCAATTTTGGACCCCTGTAACTCTGGTTTGCAGAGATGTAGGGACCCCATCTTTGGAATCCAAGTCTAACAATATGTCTTCTACCTGCATGAGACATTTCGTGAGATTCAGACGTTGCTAACGGCCATTGCTGCGATTTATGTACGTCACCATCACTACCATTGAAATAGCCCAAATAAACAGGTTTTTGTGACCCTAGGCTATGACCTCTTCGGCCTAGGGGCCCGAAACTCACCAGTCATGTTCCCCCTAAGGGTCCCTACAATGCTAGAAAATTTGGTACTGCTGAGCCATTGCCCTTTGAAAAGATGTGAAATTTTGGAAAGTGAAATAGGGAGGCAATGAAATCCTATGGGGGATTTTACCAATTTTGGACCCCTGTAACTCTGGTTTGCAGAGATGTAGGGACCCCATCTTTGGAATCCAAGTCTAACAATATGTCTTCTACCTGCATGAGACATTTCGTGAGATTCAGACATTGCTAACGGCCATTGCTGCGATTTATGTACGCCACCATCACTACCATTGAAATAGCCCAAATAAACAGGTTTTTGTGACCCTAGGCTATGACCTCTTCGGCCTAGGGGCCCGAAACTCACCAGTCATGTTCCCCCTAAGGGTCCCTACAATGCTAGAAAATTTGGTACTGCTGAGCCATTGCCCTTTGAAAAGATGTGAGATTTTGGAAAGTGAAATAGGGAGGCAATGAAATCCTATAGGGGATTTTACCAATTTTGGACCCCTGTAACTCTGGTTTGCAGAGATGTAGGGACCCTATCTTTGGAATCCAAGTCTAACAATATGTCTTCTACCTGCGTGAGACATTTCGTGAGATTCAGACTTTGCTAACGGCCATTGCTGCGATTTATGTACGTCACCATCACTACCATTGAAATAGCCCAAATAAACAGGTTTTTGTGACCCTAGGCTATGACCTCTTTGGCCTAGGGGCCCGAAACTCACCAGTCATGTTCCCCCTAAGGGTCCCTACAATGCTAGAAAATTTGCCACTGCTGAGTAATTGCCCTTTGAAAAGATGTGAGATTTTGGAACTGTAAATAGGAGGCCCAATGAAAGCCTATGGGGGATTTTACCAAATTTGGAGCCCTGTAACTCTGGTTTGCAGAGATGTAGGGAACCCATCTTTGGAGCCCAAGTCTAACAATATGTCTTCTACCTGCATGAGACATTTCGTGAGATTCATTCGTTGCTAACGGCCATTGCTGCGATTTATGTACGTCAGACTCGCCACCATTGAAATTGCCCAAATAAACAGGTTTTGTGACCCTAGGCTATGACCTCTTCGGCCTACGACTGCATTGAACGCGACCCACGCATTGTGCGCATTCTGGACAACACCAATTACTGGGTTTATACCCTTCTGGATCCACGGTACAAACACAATGTTCCAAAACTGCTTGAAGAAAGAGCCAGACAGGTCAAAATAGAAGAATACCAGCAGGCCCTTGTGGAGACTTTAGAGAGGAGATTGACATCCTCCCCCTCCTCTAGCCAGTTGTACGCCGACAGACTGACTTCCGCAAACCCAGGACGACCAGGAGGGCAGCAAACAACACAAGCCGCAGCTAGTGCCCAAAAGGGAATGGTATCGGCAGTGTCCTTGGAGTGGGAAAATTTTCTGACACCCATGCAGCAGCACACAGAACAGCAAGCGTGCAGATCCACCTCCAACACCGATCGCCTGGAGAAGATGGTCAAGGACTACATGTCAGATGGCGTAGCTGTGTTGAACAATCCATCTGCACCTTTCAACTATTGGGTATCGAAGCTAGACACCTGGCACAAACTGGCAATGTACGCAATAGAGGTGCTGGCTTGCCCGGCAGCCAGCGTTATGTCGGAACGCTGTTTCAGTGCTGCCGGAGGCATCGTCACAGATCGGCGGCGTATCCGCCTCTCCACAGAAAATGCAGACCGTCTGACTCAAATTAAAATGAATCAATCCTGGATTGGAAACGACTACGCAACACTCCCGGACCCCAACCAAGTAACATGAACAATGAACATCTGTGATGGGTTAGCGTTTCCGGTCCCTGTTTATTGAACCTCTCATCTGTATTACATTTATGACTGCATGGCGACAAAATGCAAATTGCTATCCGCACGCTTCTTGTCCTCATGCAAGGCCTGGGTTGTTGTGTCTCAAAGCGTGGCCTTCTCCTCCTGCGCCACCCTCCTCCTGTTCCATCACGTGTGCTGCTGCTGAGTTAGCGTTACCGGTCCCTTTTCCTGGAACCTCTTATATGTATTACATTTATGACTGCATGCCGACAAAAAGCATGTTACCTGTGCAAAGAAAACAGACATTTCCCGCATTTAAAAGACAGTTTTCCCTTTGAAACTTTAAAATCGATTTTCTCAAAAACTATAAGCTCTTTTTGCTAATTTTTTTCCCTCTTGTACCCACTCCCAAGGTGCACATACCCTGTAAATTTGGGGTATGTAGCATATAAGGAGGCTTTACAAAGCACGAAAGTTCTGGTCCCCATTGACTTCCATTATGTTCAGAGTTCGGCCATGTTCGGCCCGAACCCGAACATCTAGATGTTCGCCCAACACTACACGTGACCCGTTCGGCCAATCACAGCGCTAGCCGAACGTTCGGGTAACGTTCGGCCATGCGCTCTTAGTTCGGCCATATGGCCGAACAGTTTGGCCGAACACCATCAGGTGTTCGGCCGAACCCGAACATCACCCGAACAGGGTGATGTTCTGCAGAACACGAACAGTGGCGAACACTGTTCGCCCAACACTACCTGTACCTAGACTCCGCCTCTGCCTTCTGAATTTGTACTTTATCTGTCCATGTGTTACGATCTGGCTTGTCTGACTTCGAGAACCAACTTCACTATTGGAGGCGGTTCCCCGTCCTGTTAGTGACACTTTCTCCTGAGTGTCACTCTCAGTCTTACCTTCCTACTCGCAGCCTGACTCCTCCCACCTTGGAGAGTTCAGGTCTTCGGAAGGAAGCCGTGCAGTACTCCCCACTGCACTGAGGCTCAGTCCTCTTAGTGTTACTGTTACACCAAACACTACACTCTACTCTAGTACAGAGGTTAGCTGGTATATCGGATTATCGGTGATACTGCAGATCACTTATAATCTGGTATACATCTGTATTCCCAGTGATACTGCAGATCACCGGTAATCAGATCCTCTCTGTGCTCCACCGTTCGTTACACTTTCTTTACAGATTCCATTGTATGCTCTAGGGCCCTTTTCCACTGAGAGCAATTCACTCGCCAAATTTAAAAAATATGTAAACGTATACAAATAAGAAGCATGTTTCTTTCACAATAAATTGACCCATAACTTACTTATTTCCTGTGTTGCTGTCACTTATAGTAGGTAGTAGAAATCTGACAGAACCGACAGGTTTTCAACTAGCCCATCTCCTCATAGGGGATTCTCAGGGTTTTACTTATTATAAGTGTGAAGCGAGCAGGTAAGCTGCCCAGCATCATTGTATAAATCCCTTTCAGAGAGTGTCTTTATAAAAAATAAGAGCCTTGCTGAGAATCCCCCATGAAGAAATGGGCTAGTCCAAAACCTGTCGGTTATGTCAGATTTCTACTAACTACTGTAAGTGACAGCAACATAGGAGAAAAGTAATTTATGGCTAATTTTACTCTTGAAGAAAAATACTTATTTTTATATGATTACACATATTTTAAATTTTACAACGTTTCGCGATAGTGGTCCTTTAAGGCCCCATTCACACTGGGAATAGCAGAACGCTAGAAAAAACATTGCTAGTGTTTGGCAAAGCAGTTTTCCTGTGATTTTTCACTGTACAGGAAAGTGATTTTGGAGTGATTGCGTTTTGTGATTCTTTAACATTGAAATGCAATTGTTCCAAAATCGCTCCTAAAATGCTGCATGCACCATTTCATCAAATCACTAATCACTGGTGATTGCTACAGTGTGAACACCACCATTGATTTGCACTGCCACAGTGCTTTTTCAAGTGCTAGCGATTTACACACAAGCTGAAATCGCTAGTAAAACATAGGAATTGCGAAAAGTATTTTCCACTCTCGCGATTCGGTTTTCTGTAAACGCAATCGCTTTTTGGATCGATTTTACCTGTGATTGTGCTTCAATGGAAATGTTAAATGCAAAATCACAATTGCATAACAAGATTGATGAAAAACTCTTATCACTTGCGTTTGTGATTTTATTTAGCGATTTTGCGATTGCTAGTGGAAAAGGGCCCTTAGGGCCGTAGTGATCACACAGAGGGATGGTGGTGCTGAACTAGTGAATGGCTGACCTGAATTTTGACAAGGTCATTAGGGGCCTTTGGAAGATGAAGACTTAATGTTTCCTTTTAAACAATACTAGTTGCCTGGCAGTCCTGCTGATCACTTTGGCTGTAGTAGTGGCTGAATCACACACCTGAAACAAGCATGCAGCTAATCACGTCTGACTTCAGTCAGAGCACCTGATCTGCATGCTTGTTGAGGGGCTGTGGCTAAAAGTATTAGAGACACAGGATCAGCAGGAGAGTCAGGCAACCGGTATTATTATAAAAGGAAAAATCCATATCCTCCTCAGTTTAGGTTCCCTTTAAGAGGCACCACAATGACATATAGAAGAACGTGACATTATTCAGGATAGACAATTTTATGTTAATTACTGTCTATGTCTAAAAATGCCACTTCCTTAAAATAATGTTTGTGCCTAGGCTTCTGTTGTAAGCTGGTACATATCAGCACTAATCATTGCTGTACTATACATGCTGTTTGCTCTCTCAGCAGTGTCCCCAGGTGACATTCTTTGCCAACTGCATAGCACATTGCATGATGGGAGAGAGGTTGCCAAAATCACACACACAACTTTCTGAGTCATATGCTGATTCAGTTCACGATCGTTACATTCTCTCCACTAAGCACTGTAACCCGGTTCATGCAAACAGCTGACTCCAAGAAATCATCGGAGGTGAAACTTTTTCATAGTTAAAATTCACACATACAATAGGAAAACACTAAAATGTAAAAGATAATTAGAAATACTGTCATTATACATTTACATAACAATGGCACATTTTATGCAGCGCTTGCCGAGTACATTGACCAATTCACAATACAGGTTTTCCATCTGAGAGTTAAGGGACTCAAATCACTAATGCTGGGCATACACGGCAGCTTCTTCCTTATCAATCGAGCCGCTGATGGCTCGATTGATAATTTCCAACGTGTCCGATACCCCGCCGGATCGATTCTGCGCTCGATCTCCGTGGGCGGACAATGGGACAAAACGAGCGGAAGATAAGAAGCGCCCGCGGGGACGAGCGGGGATGTGGCGGGAGTCGATCCGGCGGCTAATCGAGCCACCAGGTCGACTCGTGTATGCCCAGCATAAGCCAGTGATCTGCAAACTTGGCTCTCCAGCTGTTAAGGAACTACAAGTTCCACAATGCATTTGCCTTTATCAATCATGACTGTGGCTGTCAGAGTCCTGCAATGCATTGTGGGACTTGTAGTTCCTTAATAGCTGGAGAGCCAAGTTTGCAGATCACTGCACTAAGCATCACTGAATTTGGTAATACAGAAAACAGCTGATTTTACCAACATCTTGTCAAAGGCCAATTCACTAAGGTTGTTACTGCATTGAAAAGTAAAATTACCAACTAGCAGATAAATTACAGATTTGTGTGGTACATACTCCAATAAATATCAATTCACATAGATTACAGCATTTGGTAAAACAAGTGGAATGCATTGCCACAGGAAGTAGTTATGGCAAATGCTATATCTGCATTTAAAGGGGGCTTAGATGCTTTCCTTGTGTTGAAAGACATCCATGGATATAATTACTAAGTAATGCCCAATGATGTTGATCCAGGGATTTTATCTGATTGCCATCTGGAGTCGGGAAGGATTTTTTTCCCTTTTGGGGCTAATTGGACCATGCCTTGTAAGGGTTTTTCGCCTTCCTTTGCATCAACAGGGATATGTGAGGGAGCAGGCTGGTGTTGGACTTTGTTTTCTGGTTGAACCTGATGTATGTATGTCTTTTTTCAACCCAAATAACTTTGTAAGTGAGATGTTCGGTATTTTAATACCAGCCTGGAGCTGTCGGTAACTAACAATCTGCATTCTGTAAAATTGACAGACAAATGAGACAGCCAATAGGAAGAGCCACGCCGTCCTGCTACTCACTCCATTTGATCTGACATGCTGCAGGGTGGAACATCAGAAAGTAAGAAAACACAGATGCATGAGAAGAGCACATTCAAAAAGGTTTCCCATATCCCTTTAGATGGGCAGGGGATAGGCTGAAGCAAAAGATTAAGAGTGACTAGAGAATGTATGCAGTCTAAAGGGATGTCCGGGATGTTTTGTCTACTCTTTTATGCTGTCACAACACAGATGCACAAACTTGCAGAAGAACGGCTCAGGGCAAAGCACTGGTAGGAGAAGAATCAGCACAACTCTGGCCGAAGTGGGAGAACATCACCCTAGCAGAACAAAGCTTGTTGCCGAGACCTACTCCACAGCTGGACTGGTTAGACTTCTACATTTTACTGAACAGCTCTTAGTGATTAGTCATGCAGATATTTGTGAAATTACCGAACTATTACTGCATGTGTGAAAATCTTAGTGAATTTGGAAAACAGAGTCTAAAATACCAAATGTGGCTCCCTGGAAACAGAGCAGCAATAATATTTGCCATTGCCCAGAGCCGGGACAAGGTCCTCCAGCACCCAAGGCTGAGACACCAAAGTGCGCCCCTCCATCCCTCCCACCCCAGGTGTCGCACACTGATTGCTATTAGATTAAGAGGGCCACAAGGCCCACAACCTCCCCAACACCTTAATATCTAGTTATCTGGCTTGCAGTCACTGCTCTGTATCCCCTTTTCTTATTTCTTTCTGCTTCATACACAATTAGGAATGACAGCTGAATGAATTGTGCGCCCCCTCCTACACTGCGCCCTAAGGCTGGAGCCTCTCCAGCCTATGCCTCGTCCCGGCCCTGCCATTGCCGCTGCGCACATGCACAGTAGCGTCTCTCCCCTTGGTCTCCGACGGAAATAGCCGAGCCCGATCAGGTCTGCTCTACTGGGCAGGTGCATGCGGCTCACACCTGTGCAGTAGAGCAGACCCGATCGGGATCAGTGAAGCAGAAAGCCACTACTGCATATGTGCACACATCGACAAACGGCCTCGGGGAGTCCCAGCGCTGGATCCCCTCTACTGAGGAGGAATGGGGAAGCCTCTTTAGGATCCAGAGGCTTCCACTTCTGAGGTAAGTACCCCCTCAGGGGCTCTTTTTTTAACAGATTAACTTGAAATATTGCCTGCCCTTAAAGGGCATTTACAGGATACCCATCTGGGCCTGTTTTTTGGAGTATTTCCAGTGAAAGGCTGCAACTTGCATTTCTCACACGATGATCTGTACTGCTGTGTGTTGTTGGTTCCTGTTTATTCATGCTAGAGACATTGAGGAAAGTACTGCACAATGTAGAGAGCTTCTGAAGCCTGTGAATAAACTTAGTTCCAGTTATTCTGCACCTGTGATAACTGAGCACAATAACAGCAAGTTTAGAAGTACTTATTAAAATGTTCCCTGTTTAGCTGTACTATATATGGAGGATTTCCGTGATGTTCCGCCTTTTACAAACTTGAGCAATTTCATGCTGTTAAGGAGAAAAACTTCAAGTTACTGAAAATAGCACAAAACAGGACAGAACTGCCACAGCCTGCACACAAATAATCAAACTGAGAATATCTTTCCATTTGCTTTACACATTGGATACAATCCAGTTCTCTAATTGGATTTTAGAGAGATCTAAAAAGAGAACTCCTGAATGTAATACATGAAGATATGACAGAAAAGAAAAACCCCTTTTACATTCCAAGCATTTGTATTTTTTTTTCAAAATAATAGTAAAACATATCAGCAACATGATAAAGAATTGATACTATCATCAAGAGTCATTTAACATTTCTATTGTGCTTTTTTTTCCTGGCGGACTCAAAGCCTCATAGTTGCAGGCACTTAGGGAGCTCTCCACGGGCGACCAGGAGCATTAGAAGGCCTTGCCCAAAAACTCCTTACTTTTTTAGGTACTTTTCCGTTAGCCGGGCGCATCCACTAGGTGGCGATAAAACTCCTCCAGAATTACATCTATCCCTACTATCCATGGCGGCCTGGAGGGGGAATAGTAATTATCACCACCTAGTAGATGCGCCCGGCTAACGGAAAAGTACCCTTTTTTACATACTGTATAAAGATAGGGACACCAAGAGCCAAATATAGTGTAGTATGTACTGGTAATATGGGATTAAGTTGATAGAGTAAATACAAATATACTCACAAAGCAGGGTTACCTCAAAGGCCATCACTGTAACAGCAGGTGGAGAGATTAGACCTGACCCCACTTAGTATTAAGAAGTCACTCTCCGTAGATTAGGAAAAAAGGGGATGACACCCCTCCACCAGGTGTGGACTTAGAACAATGTAACAGGGATACAGAGGCGCCAGAAGACATAGACATTTTTATTCTTCTGGCGCCTCTGTATCCCTGTTACATATTTTTACATACTGGCTTTGCTGAGATTTGAACCCAGGGTCAAAAATTCAAAATACAACACCCTTAACCACTTAAGGACCGGGCTTTTTCTTTCAGATCTGTGCTGCGTGGGTTCTCCAGCCCGCAGCACAGATTGTGTTAATGGCAGGGCGATCAGACTTCCCCCCCTTTTTTTCCCACTAGGGGGATAAACTGCTGGGGGGGTCTGAACGCCGCCGCTCCGTGTGGCCGAGCGGGGGGCTCCTCAAAGCCCCCCTCCGCAGCACGATTCCTCTCTTCCTCCCCTTCCCTCCCTACCTCTCCTTGCATGGGCGGCGCAGGACAGAGATTCATCCTGCGCCGCCTCTGATAGACTTCGGCCTAAGGCCTCGTTCAGACTATACGCGCTGCCGTCCGCATTTTGGCAGCGCGTATAGTGTGCGACACGCAAGAACGGTAGAAGGGCATAGACAGCCCTTCTACCGTTCCCATCATATGCGCTGCGTGGCAGCGCGATTGCGCTATCGCGTGCTGCACGCATTTTTGGGAATCGCAGCGCAGATCCCATTCATTGTATTGAATGGGATCTGCAGCGCAGCGCATAGGAGCGCAGATGGCGTGCGATCGGACGCGTTGCGTTCCAATCGCACAGCCATCTGCGCTAAATGATGTGAACGAGGCCTAATGCATTGTTTAAAATTAAATAAGCATGTCAGCCCCCCTATCCTTCTCGCTTCAGGTTTCCTTTTAGGCTTCTTGCACACCAAGACGTTGCATTAGGTGGCACGTTAAGGTCGCATAACGTGCACCTAACACAACGTATGGTGCTGCAAGAGCCGACGGTAGAGTGAGCCGCGTTAGGCGGCTCGAGTCCTATAATGTCTCCCAGAGTGGCGCTGATTTGCCAGCGGGACCACGTGATGCGGAGCGAGACACTCCGCATCACGTGGTCCCGCCGGCCAATCAGCGCCCGCCAGTGCAGTGAATATTAAGTAGCCATGTGCGCGGCTACTGTAGCTGGCTCTCCCCGCCTCCTCTCCGCCCCCCACTGCGCATGTGCAAACAGTCTAACGCGGCTATAGCCGCTCCAACGCCGTAGCATGCTGCACTTTGCGGAGAACGTGCAGCATTACATGTAACGCAACGTGGGCTGTGTGAACAGCCCACTTGTGTTACATTGCTGTGCGTTGGGGGAGCGTTACAGGTGCACTAACGTGCGCCTGTAACGTCTTGGTGTGTAAGCAGCCTTATTCCCTTACAAATAATGCTAGTTGGCAGACATCTATGCATGTGCATGAGGCAGACCCTAAGGCCTGGAACCCACTAGGAATCACTGCAGCACTTTGAAATTGCCACAGCACTATGTGCAGCAATTCCTAGTGCGATTGCGTTCGCAGTTCCCTGACACTTAGAAGCGCTGTACAGTAAACTGTACAAAGCTTCCGATTAGCGATTCACGTTTTTTAAAAAAAAATAAAACTTTATTATACTTACCAGGTATCTGACTTCCACCAGTAGCCCCGCCCCTTAAAGGAAATGGCTGTAGGTGCTTCTCTATAACCAATCAGAGAAGCGCCTGTGACCTCTTCCTTTAGGGAAGGGGGTTATGGGCAGAAGCAGGAAATCCGGACACCTGATGAGTTTAATAAAGATTATTTCCATAGTAATTCCTCCCCCCCTCAAAGTGCTGCAAAATTGTTTTGCAAAAGCAAAGTCGCTCAAAATGCGACTGTGATTACCCCTAATTGCAATCACACTAGTGGGTTCCCTACCACTCACTTTCATTGGCAAAGTGTTTTGGGGAATCGTTGGCGATTATCGGCGATCCCAAAATGCTGCCATAAACACGCAAATGGGTCCAGCCCTAATACATTAAGTCACTGGTTCAGAATGGGCATGAACTGTAGATCGTATGCTTTGACCTTGTTCACATTGCGTTCCGATCGCGTTGGAGTTGGACATTTTTTAAAGCAATTTTTTTCCCTTCCTGCCGATATCTGTGCATTGGGCGATTTTGGTAAGCGTTTTTGTAGGCGTTTTTGCAGAGCGATTCCGTTTTTGAACTTCCTGAGGTCAGTCAGGAATCAAACTATTTGATCCGGAAAAGAATAAATACAATTTATTTATTCTTAAAAACGCGAACGCAATTGCTGCACAAAGCGATTTTGTGAGCGTTTTGCGTTTTTCCTATACTTTCCATAGTAGTAAAATCGCCCCGAAAATGGTCCATGCAGCGCTTCTCTGAACGGAAAGCGGACGGATCACCCCAATCTGAACTAGCGCATAGGATAGCATGGTGTGATCGCTTTCAGGGAGATTTTGAAAAATCGCAGGCGCTTAAAAAAAATCTAAAAATGCCTCCAGTGTGAACAAACCCTTAGGGCCCATTTCCACTATCGCGAATTCGCAAGGGGTTTTTCGCATGCAAATTGGCATAGCAATACAAGTGAATAGGACTGTTACCACTTGTCAGGATTCCTTTGCGTTTTTCTGTGCAGAAAAAATCCGCATGGCAGAGCCATCAGAATTCGCATATCACATACCGCTATGCGAATCGCGTACAATGTATTTAATAGGAAATTCGCATGAGGTTTGGGTATGCAAATTTTCATGCGAATAGAAACAAGGGAAAAGCACACCAGCACTGCCATGGTTAAATTCGCATACATCGTCATCCATGCGAATTTTCATGCGATTTCGCATGAAAATTTGCATAGACTCGCATGCAAAATTCTTTTTTGCCGCGGCGATTCGCACCGCACAAGTGGAAATGCAGCCTCACTCCACTGGCTGCATGCTTGTTGCAGGTGTGTGACTAAACTAAAGCAAAAAACTAAGGATGACAGCCAGGCAAGTGACATTATTTATAAGGGACTGAAGATGTCAGCCTCCGTATGTTTCATTTCAGATTACCTTTTATTACAGTCAATTATATATCATGAGTATCACATTCTCTGTGATCAGTTATGACCCAGGCCAGTGTGGCAGTGTTGCCAACTCATCCCTTTAATTACTGACACATCTAAGTTATACAGGTTCTGGGGCTACTTACACATAATCAGTGCCTTACCTGCATCTACCTAGCCACGAAACCTGTATAATTCATATGCGTCAGTAATTAAAGGGATGAGTTGGCAACACTGCAGTGTGGTAAACTAACAACAAACAATATGAATAAATCTAGGGCAGATTTGCAGGAACATTTGCGTTATCCAGTGATCTCTGTGGCGGATTACATCTAGCCATGATCTCAGTCTCTCCTAGCGAGAGGATGTGACAGACCTGATCAGAGCCATAGCCTATAAATACTTCTCTATTTGGCACATATGTGAATCGCTTCAGCCAGTTCATCACTAAATATGGTCATCTTCTGCCAATGTATAAACATTTACTCCAAAATATCTCATTGGAAGCAAGGATATCCTTATTTCAACAACAATGTAATAATTACAAACGTCTAAAATCAAAATCATTCAAAGGGTTGTGAACATGAAGATATATGAATCCCTGGGTTGGGGAATACAAAGCTGTATTTCATGTTTTTATGTTAGCTTTGCTCTGGTAAGAGTACTAAATCCAATTAGGGCCGTTCACATACACTCAGCGTTCTTCTTCAGTGACCAGAGGACTGGCAACGGATAAATAGAACTGATCTATGCTTTTTGATTGGCCGATAATGGATTGGCCTAAAAATAAAGATTTGATTGGCCTATAAATAAATGTGCACACCAAATTAGCATAATTTTGCATCAACTCTCAGGCCTGGAACCCACTAGAAAGTGCAAAATGCTATCGCAAGCGATTTGTGATAGCGTTTTGCAAGCAATTTTGGGAGCAATTTCCCTGCTCCTATACAATCCATTAGAATGGAAACGCTCCTAAAATGCTGCATGTCCTGTATTTCCTTAATCTCAAATGAATTGCTCTAGTCTAGTGGAATCTGTCCCATCCATTTACATTGGCAGAGTGGGTTCCAGGCCTTAGGCAGGGTTCCCACTTAGGTCCCTTTCACACAGGCTGCTGACAGGCGGTGAATTCAACGCCTGTCAGCTGCTCTCCTGACACAACCAGGTACCGGCACTGTACAGATGCACCCCACGTAGTGAGATCTGAGCGTGTTCGCAGCTGTGCTCAGACTTGACATATCACATTTTCTGGTGAAAGATTGCCGCATTACGTTATTTTCTGGTGAAACATTGCTGCATTACAATTATTTTCTGGTGAAATGCTGCCTACATTACAATTATTTTCTGGTGAAACATTGCTGCATTACAATTATTTTCTGGTGAAATGCTGCCTACATTACAATTATTTTCTGGTGAAACATTGCCACATTACAATTATTTTCTGGTGAAATATTGCCGCATTACGTTTATTTTCTGGTGAAACATTGCCGCGTTAGGATTATTTTCTGGTGAAACATTGCCGCATTTTGATTATTTTCTGGTGGAACATTCATGCTTTACGATTAATTTCTGGTGAAACGCTGCCCCATTATCATTATTTTATGGTGAAACATTGCAGCATTACAATTATTTTCTGGTGAAACGCTGCCCACATTACAATTCTTTTCTGGTGAAACATTGCCACATTACAATTATTTTCTGGTGAAACACTGCCCCATTACGATTATTTTATGATGAAACATTGCCGCATTACGATTATTTTACGGTAAAACATTGGCGCATTACGATTTTTTTATGGCATGGAGGCGGTAAAATTAGTCAATGATTGGCCGATAACAATTGTGTGTGTACCAGGCCTTAGGCTACGTCCACCGTGAGTGTTGTGGCCCCTGTAACAGCAGGAACGCAACTGAATGGAAATGCTGCACCTCACTTTATCTGCACATTGCGTCGCATACAGTCAATGTAAAGTATGCTTTGCTGTCATCGCCGTCATGCATTTTACGGTATTGCACTACATTCACTGCATTGGGTTGTCATACATCGTAATCTGCACCGTCCGAAAAGAACATTGCATGGAGTGTGCATTGCAGTGTGATGGTCAGCACTACAATGGGCTCTATTCTCAAAGACTTCCCGCATGCGGTAAAGTACATGCGGGAAGTTTGCACCCAAAATACCGGCAAGTTGGGATTCTCAAAATGTTCTGCATGTTTTTTCCGCATGCGGAAAAAGTGTGATAAAAGTGCGGGATTCATGCGGTAAAATTTCTGCAAAAGTCGGTATTTTCCGCAATAAAAGATCAATTCTCAAAGATGTTCAGGCGCATCATTTCTTCGTTAATTACCGAATTTTTATCACCTACAAGTAGTAGGTGATATATTCCGCATCCCATTGACTTTAATGAAGTGTGGAGGCTTAAGGGCTGTGCTTGCTGGACTTTAACTTTTTTTTTTTAAACACTTTTTCATGCGACCTTTTTATCGCATCATTCCCGCATGAATAATGGCTGTTTCCGCATCTTTTTTCCCGCATGCGGCAAACATGCGGAAAATGTTAGTGAATGCTGAAAAAATGCGGAGTTTACCGCTGGCGGGAATTTAGCGCTAAAATTTTGCGGTACTTTTGGCTCTTTGAGAATAGAGCCCAATATGTCCGTTACATTGCACAGCATCACCCCACTGTGAGGCCTCTTTTCCACAGACAGTTGATAGGCAGCGAAATGCCTCTCAAACTCTCACAACTGCTCGCTGCTGCCTGGTAACTGCTCACTGCTGCCTGGTCACTGCTCACTGCTGCTGGCAACTGCTCACTACTGCCTGGTAACTGCTCACTGCTGCCTGGCAACTTATTGCTGAGTACACAGTTCAACTGCCCATCGAAATGAGCCCTAATAGTTATTTTATGCAAATATATGCAGCTTGAAAATTGATCAGATGCATCTCACTGAACACTCCTAAATCTGATTAGCCTGATGTAATAGGCCTCTTTTCCACAGACTGTTGATAGGCAGTGAAATGCCTCTCAAACTCATACAACTGCTTGCTGCTGCCTGGTAACTGCTCACTACTGCCTGGTAATTGCTTACTGCTGCCTGGTAATTGCTCACTACTGCCTGGTAATTGCTTACTGCTGCCTGGTAACGCGTACATGTGAATTTGGCGCTGGTACACTTGGGCGCAGGATCCAGCTGTTATATGGCTGGTCCTGCTTCTGCACAAGTCCGGGGCGTTTTAATTACTATTCCCCCTCCAGGCCGCCATGGATAGTGGGGGAATGAAATAATTCGGCTTCCAGCGATTGCTGGAGGCCGAATTATTGTGTTTTTTAAGCAACTTCGGCTCCGTCTTCTGACGGAGCCGACCTTTCTCACTGAGCGCTGCTATAGACTGATTCCCATTACAGTCTATGGCGGCGCTGGCTGCGCCCAAAGGTAGCAGCGCTGAAAAGCACTGCTCCGCTAGTAACTGCTTGCTGAGCACACAGCTCAACAGTCCATGGAAAAGAGGCCGTAGTGCCGGTTTCCATTACAAAGTGATGCGAATGCAGCTACCTAGCCGCATCGCATCACTTCCGCATCTCCCAATGCGGAAGTCAATGGAGGAGATGGGACGCGGCTGCGGCGTGTGAGAATCTGCAGCATGCTGCAGATTCTCGGATCGCTCCGCACAACATGCACGCAGTGGAAACTCTTCCATTGGTGTGCCTGTGTTTCAGCATACATGTATCCTAGTGGAAACTTAGACCTCTTTTCCATGAACAGTTGAACTGTTGTTTAGCAAGCAGTTGCCAGACAGTGGTGAGCAGTTACCAGGCAGTAGTGAGCAGTTACCAGGCAGTAGTGAGCAGTTGCCAGGCAGTGGTGAGCAGTTACCAGGCAGTAGTGAGCAGTTACAAGGCAGCAGCAAGCAGTTGTAGAGTTTGAGAGGCATTTCACTGCCTATCAACAGTCTGTGGAAAGCGGCCTTAATTTTGTAGGGAAGGTCAATTAGATACAAATAATTATGAGTTGATGCAGGGTTATGCAAATTTGGTATGAAAATGTATGCAGCTGGAAAATGGAGCGCTCGAATCCTGACAAGTTGGAATTTGATTGGTCCATCAAGATGCATACATTTTCATACAAAATTTGCATTCTGCTGCATCAATTTATAATTATTTGCATCTCACTGGCCATCCCTAATCTCTAAATTCATAAATCATGGCCCTCTAGTCACTACAAACAGAAGACCTATTAATAGTACTATTGTTGTGCGCTATATTTGCTATTCTCTTGGACAAGTATAAAGTCAACATAAAACAAAGACTTGTGAAACCTGTTGCTGTTATAAATAATGTCAGGCACCAGGCCCAGTAGCTGGCCTCTGCATAATGCGGCATGCCTGATCGTTTAATGCTGCAGAACTGGTTGTGGCACTCAGGCCTCTGATCAGTCAGGTGTCTCCTGAAGTGAAAGCAGTGTTCACTCTGGTGTGTGAGCTGAGAGAGAGTCTGCTTAGCACACTTCCTTGTGGAACTGCACTTGGTTTTAGCATATATTTCTTTTCATATTTAATATGTCCTATACCCCTTTGCATAACAGCTCTCTTGACATGGATGGTAAGTAATACTAATTCCTGTTGTATAGAGTGTACAGGTAACCATTTATTTTGAGTCTGAAGTGAAAAAATAGAAAAAAAAAAACAGCTACAGATGGAAGGCCGTGGGTCTTCTAGAGCCTTCCAGTTCCTCTCCTGGTCCCATCGTTCCTGCGCTGGCTCCCCCGTTACTTTAGCAGTCCCCAAATGGTGGATACGTGAGCACGCTCACTTGTGCATGCGCAGTACGTCTTTGGGAACTCTTGAGCTCCCAAAGACTTCAGAAGCTCCCCCGCAGCAGCATGGATTAGTCTCCAACCCATCAGTAGGAGACTAAGGCCACATACAGACATCAGACCATAGTCTTTGGAAAATGAAAGATCACAGACCAATCTTACCACCCTTCCCGTAGTATAAGAGCCATACTCTACACAGTCTTTTCTATGGAGCTGAACTCCACATCAGGAAAAAAACTTTGCAAGATGCTGCACACACAGATTCTGTACAGACACAAAAGATCAGTATCTGCAAAAGATCTGTCCCTGCCATAAATCCATTCCTGCAAATTGCAATGATAGTCTATGAGATCTGCAGATCATCATACACACATGATTTAACTGACATTCATCTGCAGATCAGATCCACCAGGATGGATTTTCAGATCTGCAGATCTGCAGATGAATGTCAGTTAAATCATGTGTGTATGATGATCTGCAGATCTCATAGACTATCATTGCAATTTGCAGGAATGGATTTATGGCAGGGACAGATCTTTTGCAGATACTGATCTTTTGTGTCTGTACAGAATCTGTGTGTGCAGCATCTTGCAAAGTTTTTTTCCTGATGTGGAGTTCAGCTCCATAGAAAAGACTGTGTAGAGTATGGCTCTTATACTACGGGAAGGGTGGTAAGATTGGTCTGTGATCTTTCATTTTCCAAAGACTATGGTCTGATGTCTGTATGTGGCCTAAGAACGGGGGAAGCAGTGCAGGAATAATGGGACCAGGAGAAGAATGGAAAAGCTCTATAGAACCCAGAGCCTTCCCTTTCCTTAGGGAAGTACAGAATGTGTGCCCCCCCACTTTAAACTCCCTTTAATAGGCAGGCTTGTGAAGCATACTTTGTAAGTACAGGTGGTCCCTATGTACAAAGCGGTTCTGTTCTGAATTCTGATATTGTAAGTTGAGTCCTGTGTTAAAGATGTTGAAATGTGGATGAGTGATTTGCTTTCAGAAAACTCTGTATTTGGACATGTAGTATAAACTATGTTTGGGGGTTGTTCTCAATGTTCTTTTAAAGAAATTTAAACTACTTACAATCGTTTATACAATAATGTCTAACAACAAAAATATGTAATGAAAAGGTATTTTATATTTTTGTACATGAAGACAACTTAGTTTGTATCTCTGAAAAATTGTAACTTAAGTTGTTTGTAGGAATGGGACTGCCTGTACAGTACGTGTCGCACCGCATGCATAACACGATTTGTGACTTTTACTAATGAAATGCAATATATCTCAGTAAAAGTAGCCTTAACGATGCACTCCAAGTTTCTCTATATCTCATATTTCCAACAAAAGTCAAAATCGACTCCAGAAAGTTAGGCACACTATTCCAAGTTCTGAAGCAAGTGTGTGTGTGTGTGTGTGTGTGTGTGTGTGTGTGTGTTAGGCCCCTTTTCCACGTGCAGTTGAGCTGTGTGATCAGGAGTGATATGAATTTGTAAAAATCCCCCATAGCATTGCATTAGCAAGAGCTTTTAACCACTTCGGTACCAGCAGCCTCTGCCCCCTTAAGAACCAGAGGCTGCTGGTACACTAAAACACCGCATCCCGACGAATCGCCGCTCTGTCCCCGCCGCAGTCTGCTCTCTATGATGGCAGAGCGCTGTGCGCCGGTCAGGAGCTGCTTTCTTTGGCTCCTGACCCTGTCACTCAATGTAAGCCAATGGGATTGACTTACAGGAATGACAGGGCCAGCAGCCAATGAAAACTGCTCCTGCCCGGCTCACAGTGCTCTGCCGTCATAGAGGCAGCAGGGCAGCACATTGCAGGCGGAGCAGTGCTTTTCAGCGCTGCTAGCTTTGGGCGCAGCCAGCGCCGCCATAGACTGTAATGGGAATCAGTCTATAGCGGCGCTCAGTGAGGAAGGTCGGCTCCGTCAGAAGACGGAGCCGAAGTTGTTTAAAAAACACAAGAATTCGGCCTCCAGCAATCGCTGGAAGCCGAATTATTTCATTCCCCCACTATCCATGTCGGCCTGGAGGGGGAATAGTAATTAAAACGCCCCGGACTTGTGCAGAAGCAGGACCAGCCATTTAACAGCTGGATCCTGCGCCCAAGTCTACCAGCGCCGTATTCAAATGTACGCCATTGCAGGGGGGCGCAGTGAATGGGACGTAAAGTTTTTTTTTTTTTACGTCCGGTCAGAACCGCAGCGCCACCCGCCCGACGTAGATTTATACTGCGGCGGTCCGGAAAAAGTTAAAATCTCTAGCGTTTAAAAAGCTCTTGTAGTGTGAATGGGCCCTAAAGGACCTTTTCCACTAGCAATTACAAATGCCTGCGATTGCGATTTTTCAATAATTTTGTTATGCAATTGCGGTTGAGATTTTTTTTAAATGTTTTTTTTTTTAATCTGCATTGCATTATCCCTCTTAAAATCGCTCCACAAAGTGATTGCGATTTCCAAATCGAATCACTATAGTGGAAAATACTTATCATGATTTCTATGATAAAGTAGCAACCCTAGCGATTTACAAATCACTAGCAATTTGCGATTTTGCGATTCAGCTGTGTAGTTGAAAAAGGCCCTTTTTCCACTAGCAATCGCTTGTGCTAAACGCTAGCGACTGCGATTCAGCAAGTCCCATGATTTTGCTATGCAATGCATAGAATAGCAAAACTGCGGTAAAAATCGCTCCACAGCGCGATTGCGCTTTGGTAAAAATCAAATTGCGGTAGTGGAAAATGCCTACCGCAATTCCTTTGCTATTTAGCAAACCCTAGTGATTTCAAAATTGCTAGCTCCTAGTGGAAAAGTAACCTTAGTGGTGTCCTCCTGTTTGGTTTCAGTTGGACGTCTGAACCAGCTGCCTGTGGCTGCCCAGTGTTTCATTTCAAATGCTTTTGCTTCACGCAACACAGGGATATGGAAGTGTAGAAGTAATTGTTCCTGGAAGCAACATGTTGCTTCTAGGATTGGCTAAGCACCGGGCAGATGACAAAAATTGTGATCAAAACGTGGCATTTACGCAAATGCTGGTTAGCGATCGTACAGACGGCTGTCTATTCATCTGAATGGACACTGAGGCCGCTGTTTAATGTCGTAGAATGGTCCATGTGAACCGTCCCTAAGAGAGCTCCTGTCTGCAAGGCAGAAAGATGGAAATGCTATGTAGTCCAAAAATAGCATTGCTGTGATTACATCTTGAACTGGTTATTATACTGTTATGCAAGAAGATTACAGCTGCCAGTACTAGCTGAATGTGACCAGTAAAGATAAGATTTTTACGCTGACACCACTTTGGGTCGAAGGCACGTTTTAGAACTATACACAGTAAGGAGTTGGGAGATAGGCTACATTCACAGTGACACACTGTCTGACAATATGGGCTGGTGCACACCGAGCGGCTTTTTCAGCGTCTCTGCAGCCGCTTGCGGCTGCGGATCCGCTTGGTCAATGTATCTCAATGGGGTGGTGCACACCAGAGCAGTAGGCGTTTTGCAGAAACGAAAAATGCCAGGGTGAGGCACTTTTTGGATTGCGGGTGCGTTTCTGCCTCAATGTTAAGTATAGGAAAAACGCAAACCGCTCTGAAAAACGCCTGTTCAGAGCGGTTTTGCCAGCGTTTTTGTTACAGAAGCTGTTCAGTAACAGCTTTACTGTAACAATATATGAAATCTACTATACTGAAATCCGCTGCAGCAATCCGCAAAACGCCATAGAAAAATAACAAAAAGCATTTCAAAATCTGCTAGCATTTTGCGGATCTGCTAGCGGTTTTTGGTGTGCACCAGGCCTAAAATCGCATTGCTAACCCGATGTAATTATATTGTAATAGTTCATTCACATCGGCGCGATAGCAGTGATGTTGCAGTAATGTGGTGCGTGCAGTGAAGTACATAGCATCACAACGCAACACTACCCAAAAGTTTCACCGCGTTAAAACCGTGTGGGGCAACTATACCGTGAAGCATACAGACCAATGAAAGTATGCTTCACTGCCACTGTAAATGCACACGTTGCCCAGTTAACCCACAGCTTGTTGGAAACTCAACCTCACAAAGTGATTGTCTGTTGTGACAAAACTGACAGTGTGAAAGGGCCCTGGTTTCCTACTGACAGGGGTGTGTCTAGGATCCTATGAGATCAAAGCACTTTTGGTTTCTCCAGCTGAAAATGGGTGTGGACATGCACCAGAATGTGGGTGTGGTCATGGGTGGAGTCAAAATTAGATGAACTTAACAGTGGTGTAACCTAACGTATGCCTTCATCCAGCAAAATGGTGGATGAAGCCTCCTCTCCATTAATACAAAAAAAAAAAAAAAATGCATGTTGGGTGCTGTGTGGTTCCATGCTGGAAGCTGTGAAGCCTCCATAGGGAGCATGCATCATTGTATATGTCCTCACTGTTCCTTCCCCCAAATCCCCCCCCCCCCCCCCTTCCCAGCAGAGTAGCAACGCCGAAGTAACTACTCCTCTCCTCCATCTACTCTCCATGTCTGGAGACATCCTCTGTAGCTGGCGACTCTCCCCCTGGCATCTGAGAATCAGAGGCTAGGAGCTATAATGCCTGATTCCTTCTCAGAGGCCTAGTGCACACCAGAGCGGTTCGGTTGCGTTTTTAGGAACGCTTGCGGCTGAGGAAACGCTTGGGTAATGTATTTCAATGGGCTGGTGCACACCAGAGCGGGTCGGTTTTAGCTGAAATGCAAACTCCTGGGCTGCAGCATTTTTTGGGGGGGATTTCAGAGGCGTTTCTGCCTCCAATATTAAGTATAGGAAAAGCGCAAAACGCTTGATAAAACGCCACATCAGAGCAGTTTTCCAGGCGTTTTTGTTACAGTAGCTGTTCAGTAACAGCTTTATTGTAACAATATCTGTAATCTGCTACACAAAAACGCTACACAAAACCGCAAAACGCTTCATAATAAGAAAAAATGCTTAAAAATACGCTAGCATTTTGTGGATCTGCCAGCGGTTTTTGGTGTGCACTAGGCCAGACAGTGGATTGGAGAAGCCCAGAAGAGATGTCTGCATAATCTGGGGACCAAGTGGCCAGAGATGTGTACTGCCGCCTGCTGCCTGACTCTGCCTGGGGAACATCCGGGGCACCACAGAATAGCTCTGGGGCACGTGCCACTGATCTTTGGGGCTAGCAACGCCCCTGCCTACTGACACAAGAAAATGTTTCCAAGCCTTACCAGTACTAAATAATGACAGACAATGGCCTCTATTCACAATACCATGTGCGCGGTAAGGAAATTTGTAATGTAATTGTAAAGAAAAAAACTGACAGCGGTACTTGCGTGTTTTTTTTTATTTTTTTTATTCACACATTCGTAGAAAATTTTCTGAGTGTGAGTAAATAATGCGGTAATATGAAAGTAATAGTGGAAAAAAAGTTGTTAAAGGGAAGGTCCGAGGTAAAAAAAAAAAAAAATCTACTTACCTGGGGCTTCCTCCAGCTCTGGCAGCTGTCCTGTGCCCTCACCGCAGATCGAGTGCCTTGCCAGGTCTGCATCTCCTGCGCTTCAGCATGTGGCTCATGGAATCGCACTGACATCATCCGGACTGTACTGTGCAAGCGCAGAACTACTGTTATATATTATGAAATACAGTCTGGAAGTGGTCAGTGAGAGAGAGCTGCCCGCGTAGTAGGCATCTTGCACTGGAGGGGACCCCAGGCGACCGGAGCAGAGCAAAGCTGCGGTGAGGGCACAGGACAGCTGCAAGGGGCTGTAGGAAGAGCCAGGTTGTTTTTTTAATCACATCGGACCCTCCCTTTAAAGGGAACCTGAGATGGGGGGGGGGGGGGGAAATAAAGGGAATTTATATGTTCATGGGGCATCCTCCAGCCCCTTTCATGCCGATCACTCCCATGCTGTCCTCCTCAGCTGCTTCTGATTGCCCTGATGGACCAACAAACCTCTGAGAAGCCATGCTTCGCCATGCATGCTCGGTCAAGGTTGCGGTGGCCTGGAGCATTCTGCACCTGCGCACGTGGCTGGACTATGCATGCGCTGACTGAAGCCAACTTGTGGACTTACCAGGCCGGCTAATGGAGGATGGCAGTCTGGTGGGGGCTGGAGGAAGCTCTCTGGTTCACTTTTGGCTCTATTTACACTTCAGATGTTGAGTTGTGTTGCGTCCCATTTTGCAAATGGGATGCAACTCAACGCAACACATTGAGTGTAAATGGGGCCAATAAGTGCCTAAAATATTATATTTTTTTGCGGAAAAAATTAAGTCCAGCAAAAACAGCTCAAATGGCTCTAGACTACATGTAATAGGATGTGAAGTGAAAAATGGCGCTAGGTGCTTATAGGTGAAAAAAGAAAATTGTAATTAACAATGAAACAATGTACATTTTTGGTTCCATTATGAATTTTCTTTTGCGAATTTAAGACAATTTTTTTTTTTTACCGACATGTTACTGCACTTTTCCTACAAACGGTAACTTGCTGGGGCAAAACTTTGTGAATGTCATACTTCATTACGTAATTTTCTGACATTTCTTTGCTGAATGCAGTGCATGGTCATTCGTGTGATCATGCGATTGTACCCACGTTGGGAGACCTCAAACAACCACTCTTCTCTGTGAAAATCGTTGAAATAATTGTGAGGAGGGTACGGGCATTTAGAATAAGTAATTTCAGGCTGGTAAGATTACTGTGAGTCAGGGCTCACACTTGTGAAAACTGCAGGATTTTTCCGCATAGCAAAAACCCATGCATTTGCTTTTGATTGACCCATGGTGGTGCCGCTGCATTTCCAGGAGGCCTCTGTGATTCTGCATTAGAAGCTAGTTTAGTAGAAAACATCATATGGACAGTTCCAATCACAGCTCCAATCACAGCACAGCACCCTCTACAGCACGAAGCGTTGTGATTGGCTGAATTGTGTGGGCGTAGTTTACTAGCAGTTCAAGAGGGTGCTAGATTAGATTAAGGCCACATACACACATCAGACTATAGTCTTTGGAAAATGAAAGATCACAGACCAATCTTACCAGCCTTCATGTAGTATGAGAGCCATACTCTACACAGTCTTTTCTATGGAGCTGAACTCCACATCAGAAAAAAATCTTTGCAAGATGCTGCACACACAGATGCTGTACAGACACAAAAGATCAGCATCTGCAAAAGATCTGATCCTGCCAAAAATCCATTCCTGCAAATTGCAATGAAAGTCTATGAGATCTGCAGATCATCATACACACATGATTTAACTGACATTCATCTGCAGATCAGATCCACCAGGATGGATTTTCAGATCTGCGGATGATTGCTTGATCTGCAGATGAATGTCAGTTAAATCATGTGTGTATGATGATCTGCAGATCTCATAGACTATCATTGCAATTTGCAGGAATGGATTTTTGGCAGGATCAGATCTTTTGCAGATACTGATCTTTTGTGTCTGTACAGCATTTGTGTGTTCAGCATCTTGCAAAGATTTTTTTTCTGATGTGGAGTTCAGCTCCATAGAAAAGACTGTGTAGAGTATGGCTCTCATACTACATGAAAGGTGGTAAGATTGGTCTGTGATCTTTCAGTTTCCAAAGACTATAGTCTGATGTGTGTATGCACCTTTAGACTCAGATTGGAGAGTTAGATGTTTATAAAATGTAGTGTTTATAGAACTGTTGCTCCTAAAATGTTGTCCCATTGTTATGGGGATTCAAGCTGCAGATTTGTGACTTGCCTCTCAAAGGGTACATGCAATTTTATCTCCAGTTTTTATTAGTACCTGCCTATTTAAGTTTTGTCTGACGAATGTGAGAGTGATGTTATTGTGAGGTGTTTATTGTGTGCCCTTTACATTTGCTGAAACAGAAACTGGAAAACTGCACTCCACCCATGGTGCATTGCCAACTGGCAGCGCTCATTGTCACTGAAAGATGCTGTGCCTGGACACCGTGGAAACTCTCCTGCAGATTTCTTTTAACTGTGCTCCTGCCATCCGTTTCCTGATATACCAAGTTATTACAAACAAAGTAATTAAAGTGAGAAGAACATGGAAGATGTGCTATTTGCCTGGCTTGTGCTGATTATAGGCTAAGTAGTCAACATTTAATGGTCGGCGAAGTGGCGTAAGTACAACTCATGCCCCCCCCCCCCATGTTCACACCCTTTCCTCCTCTTGGTGACCTTCACGGCCTGGGGCCCATCTCACAAGGGTCATAAAACAAGTGTGGCCATTATGATCTTCACACTCATAACAAGGATAGCCACAAACCACCTGATCTGAAGTAGTGTTGAGCCAAAATTGCGTCTGCATTCCCATTCATTGGTCTCAGGGCTAACGTGCGGTGCCTCGGGAGTACACAGCAGCTGTTTGGTCAAGTCAGTGCATACCTTTCACTTCACCCCCCAATATGGACAAAATAAAATGCAGAGGCAGGCCACCTGGCAGGTCTGTTCGAGGTCGCACTGTCGTGATTTCGTGCAGACCTCAACCAAAGTACAGTGTTCAGAAGAAGGCACGTGCCATCAACCCCTAATATTGTCAGGAAGTAGTCGGCCACCACCACCAAAGTGCTCACCCCACGGCTCAGCGGTGTAGAAATTTTTGTGTGTGTCTGCCTCAGATGAGAGCAATGCCATCTGTACTCTCTCTGCCACCCAAATTGGGAAGACCAAGACCTGCGTAGGGACAACTACCTTACGAAGGCACAAGATTCCAAAGCACAAACTGCAATGGGATGACCACCTGAGGAAAAGCCGCACACAAAAGCAAAGCCATACACCGCAGTGGAAGATACCAGGCTGCAATTTTTCTCAAAAAAGGCGATACCTAAACTGTACCGTAATGTTGAAAGGCAAGTGGTGACAACTCTGGCACACAGCGTTGGGTCAAGGGTCCATCTGACCATGGATGTCTGGTCTGCAAAGCACGCTCAGGCCTGCCCAAAGACTAAGTCAGTCCTCACACACAGCATCTCTGCCTGCACGCAGTGTGACTGCCTGCCCCAAGACTTAGGGCCTGTTCAGACTATGTGCGTTCCTAGACGTTTTCAGGGAACGTGTCTGGGTACCAAAAACGCATAGAAACGGCTCCTAATGCTTTTGAATGGGCTAGTTCACATGTATGCGTATGAGACGCATACGTTTCTCATCCGCATTGCTGCACGCAGTTCTGTGCGTCACGCATAGAAACGGACGCAATGAAAGTCTATGGACGCGTATCAAAAACGCGTACTATTGCGTTTTTAGCGTCCGTTTCCCTGTGCGGTTCCCATAATCCTTTTTTTCTCCCTGGGTCACGTGTGTGTGCAAAACGCAATAGAATACGCATTAGAACGCAAGAAAAACGCATGCGTTTTTCAACTTGCGTTTCTTTGATTTTAAACGCATTCTTCATACGCAGATAGTCTGAACAGGCCCTAAGTCCCCACACAGCATATCTGCCTGCAGGCTGCTTGACTGCCTTCTCCGCCACCACCAACAGGGTCCAAGACTCAAGGTGGATTCCTGAATTTTTAAGGCGGCTGCTAGCAGCGGCCGCTATACAAATTTTTCTGGTGCGTGTACATGCCTGCCTAATTTTTCTGGCTGCACTGCAGCTGCAACAACAAAAAAAAGGCATATACATGTGCCAATTCCCCTTCGTGATCATTACCTTGCCGAAGTGAAGGGGCTTGCGTATCACAATGAAGCAATGACCGCCGGCTATATGAGTGTCTCGGGAGGTGGCACACCAAAGATAAGGTCGTTGCTTCATTGAGGACAGACCAAATTTGATCAGCTGGACAGTCACTGTTGTTCTATCATTGAGCTACCACAGCCCGGCGACCATACGGGCTTGAAAACCGCCACGGCCTGCACTCTCGCCATGGTGCGCACCAGTCCAGCACGGTCGTCACTACGCAAACACACAGCGAGTTTGGTGTGTCAGTGTTGAGCAGTACTCTACACTCCATGATTGATGTATACACATGCAAGATGTTTTAAAGCACTCTAGGCCTGCAATTTAGCATTCAATGTGATTTCTGCCCTTAAAACGCTGCTTTGCGTCAAATCCAGATTTTTTTTTTTTCCCCGGGACTTTTGACGTGTATCCCACTCCGCCATGCCCTCCTCCAGGTGTTAGATTCCTTGAAACATGTTTTCCATCACTTTTGTGGCCAGCATAATTTTTTCCTAGTTTTCAAAGTTCGCCTCCCCATTGAAGTCTATTGCAGTTCGTGAAAGTTTGCGCGAAGCGGACTTTCGCGGAAGTTTGCGAACCTGGTTCACGAACCGAAAATCGGAGGCTCGGGGCATCTCTACTAATGTATTCCCTGCCTCAGTGAGCTATATTTGCCCTGTAGTTTCTAATAGTTTAGATTGGCCTAAAGGTGGGTACTAGTGTTGGGCGAACAGTGTTCGCCACTGTTCGGGTTTTGCAGAACATCACCCTGTTCGGGTGATGTTCGAGTTCGGCCGAACACCTGACGGTGCTCGGCCAAACCGTTCGGCCATATGGCCGAACTAAGAGCGCATGGCCGAACGTTCCCCGAACGTTCGGCTAGCGCTGTGATTGGCCGAACGGGTCACGTGGTTCGGACCCGAACGCGCTCTGATTGGCCGAACTGTCACGTGGTTCGGGTAAATAAATACCCGAACCACGTCATATCTCCGCCATTTGTCTGTGGGTTTAGCTTTGGGTAGGCAGGCAGGGTAGTTCGCGCTCCAGCCACGCTAGCCAGGGTCCCCCCCAGTCATTGTGTGTCACTGCTGGGAACAGTAGTACACCGCTCGTTCAGCCACACTATATAGCATTCTGTGTACTGTTCTGTGTCTGCTGGGAACAGTGGTACACCGCTCGTTCAGCCACACTATATAGCATTCTGTGTACTGTTCTGTGTCTGCTGGGAACAGTAGTACACCGCTCGTTCAGCCACACTATATAGCATTCTGTGTACTGTTCTGTGTCTGCTGGGAACAGTAGTACACCGCTCGTTCAGCCACACTATATAGCATTCTGTGTACTGTTCTGTGTCTGCTGGGAACAGTAGTACACCGCTCGTTCAGCCACACTATATAGCATTCTGTGTACTGTTCTGTGTCTGCTGGGAATAGTGGTACACCGCTCGTTCAGCCACACTATATAGCATTCTGTGTACTGTTCTGTGTCTGCTGGGAATAGTGGTACACCGCTCGTTCGCCACTGTATAGCATTGTGCTCTGTGTCGCTGCTGGGAATAGTGGTACACCGCTCACCCGTCACTGTATAGCATTGTGCTCTGTGTCGCTGCTGGGAATAGTGGTACACCGCTCACCCGTCACTGTATAGCATTGTGCTCTGTGTCGCTGCTGGGAATAGTGGTACTGTATAGCATTTCTGTACTGCCACTGTACTGCTGCCAGTCAGCGTGTACTGTAAGGATAAGTGAAATGAGGAAGAAATCCGGTGAAAGAGGGAGGGGCAAGGGAAGAGGTGTTTCCCCTGACGGTTCACGTACAGGCCACAGGGGAGCACCCAAGAAAACCCACTCAATACCGCCCATGTTGTCCAGGACAACAACCCTCACAAATCCAAAAGAACAGGACCAGATAATTACTTGGATGACCTCTCAAGCGTCCAGCAGTGGGTTAAGCAGCACCAGCACATCACGCACGAGGTCCGAGTCCTCAGCCAGTTACAAGGAGCCAGTGGGCACAAAGCTGACACAACCGGCAGCGACACCACGCACACAACTGCCAGATAACCAGTCCGATGAATGACCTCAGGACACAATGGGGTATTCGCAGGAGCTATTCCCAGCCCAACAAACTTCCACCTTTCAAAGGTCAATGGAGGAACAGCCAGAAATGTTGTGCCTGGATTCACAACCGTTAACTGTGGGAAATGCACCGCGCACTGAAATACAAGGCGAGTCCGAAGAGGACTCGGAAACCCAAATCCCAGAGCAATTTGGGCAGGAGGGGTTGCAATTGCAGGAGGTCGGCCGACAAGATCTGGAAGACGACGTTGGAGTGTGCTGCGCAGAGGTTGTTGTGGGGAGCTCTACTCCACGGTGGTGGCCCACAATGACATATGACGAGTTTGAGGAGATGGAAGAGGAGGGTATGGACAATGTGGACAGAGACCCAGATTTTGTTTGTGAACGAGAACATCGCCGTCGTAGCAGCAGCACAGATGAGTCTGTTGAAGAACACACTGCTGCACGAGTTCGCCTTGTGCCACAAGGTAGGCGGCGCGCAATTTCAGGCACCACAAGCGTGGAAGTTCAAGTGAGAGGCAAAAGAGGAGCAAACAGAAATCGCCAGCAAGGAGGCAGGTGCTCCAAAGTCTGGGCTTTCTTTGAAGACTGCACTGAGGATGTTACCATGGCGATTTGCAAGGTGTGCAAGACCCGCCTGAGCAGGGGGAAAAATATTAACAACCTCTCCACCACCAGCATGAGCCGTCACATGCTATCCAAACATCCCACTCTTTGGGCAAACGCGTCAGGACAGGGTACCAGAAACAACACTGCCTCCCTTGGGTTCACCAGACTCACCACCAGACCCGCCTCAGCAGCAGCAGTAGCCCAGCCATTGCGTGGTTCACAACATTCACAAACATCAGACGACGCTGACACTGTCACTTTCCGGAGTAGTGCTCTTGAGGTCTCCCAGTGTTCATCAAACACAACAACCAACAGCCCTTCCGTGTGCAGCGCTACGGTTCAGTTGTCTGTGTCGGAGATGTTTGAGCGCAAGAGGAAATTGCCAGCAAATGACCCCCGGGCCGTGGCAGTAACAGCCAGCATAGCCAAGCTTCTGGCCTGCGAAATGCTGCCATATCGATTGGTGGAGACAAACAGCTTCAAGGGCATGATGTCAGTGGCCATCCCACGTTACGTGGTTCCCAGCCGCTACCACTTTGCGCGCTCTGCAGTGCCTGAGTTGCATGAGCACGTGGTCAGCAAAATAACCCGAAGCTTGAAGAATGCTGTTGCCTGCAAGGTTCACCTCACCACTGACACCTGGACGAGTGCGTTCGGCCAGGGTCGATACATCTCCCTTACCGCGCACTGGGTGAACCTTGTGGAGCCTGGCAGCGATTCCTCACCTGCTACGGCACGGGTGTTGCCCACGCCACAAACAGCTGCACCGCCGTCCCTCCCACTGGATAACAGCAGCACCTACCTCTCTGACTCCTTCTCCTCCAACGCATCTCAAAGCTGTACCTCATCCGGAAACGCTAACCCAGCAGCAGTAGGATCGTGGAAGCAGTGCAGCACAGCTGTTGGCATGCGTCAGCAAGCGTTGCTGAAGCTAATCTGCCTTGGGGATAAGCAGCACACAGGGGAGGAAATTTGGAGGGGAATAAAGGAACAGACGGATTTGTGGCTGGCACCGCTGGACCTGAAACCGGGCATGGTTGTGTGTGATAATGGGAGTAATCTCATTCGCGCTTTAAGGTTGGCTAAGCTGACACACATCCCTTGCCTGGCGCACGTGATGAACCTAGTAGTTCAGCGGTTCCTGAGGACATACCCAGGCGTGCCCGATCTGCTGTTGAAGGTGCGTCGAGTGTCCAAACATTGTAGAAATTCCAGTACTGCTTCGGGGGCACTCGCCAAGATGCAGGAGCGCTTCAATCTCCCCCACCATCGCTTGCTGTGTGATGTCCCTACGCGCTGGAATTCTACGCTGCACATGCTAGCCCGCTTTTGCGAGCAGAAGAGTGCAGTGGTCCAGTACATGACGGCGCAGTACCGAGGCGCATCCGGCCAGCTGCCAAGCTTCTGTGGATCCGATTGGGCCAACATGTTGGACCTCTGCCAAGTCCTCCAAAATTTTGAGCAATCCACGTTGCTTGTGAGCAGTGACAACTCTTCAGTCAGCATTACCATACCACTGCTGTGTTTACTGAAGAGGTCGATGTTAAAAATCAAGGAAACAGCTGTCATGATGCAACTGGGGGAATCTGAAGGAGAAAACGATCAGCGTGATGGTACCAACATCAGGCCATCCGCCTCAGGGAACGCTGGCCCCAGCAGCTATGACGAAGAAGAGGAGGAGGAACAGCTGGAGTTGGAGCAGGAATTTCATGCCACCACTGACGAGGGCCAGAGCGGTGCACGTTGGACTTCCACAATTCAACGCGAATGGTCAGCAGAAGCAGACCAGGAGGAAGGTGACGACTATGATGCATCACAACAACTATCACAACGCTCACAAGAGGATGATGAGGATTCTGGTAGGACTCTGGCACACATGGCTCAATTCATGCTAGACTGCATTGAACGTGACCCACGCATTGTGCGCATTCTGGACAACACCAATTACTGGGTTTATACCCTTCTGGATCCACGGTACAAACACAATGTTCCAAAACTGCTTGAAGAAAGAGTCAGACAGGTCAAAATGGAAGAATACCAGCAGGCCCTTGTGGAGACTTTAGAGAGGAGATTGACATCCTCCCCCTCCTCTAGCCAGTTGTACGCAGACAGACTGACTTCCGCAAACCCAGGACGACCAGGAGGGCAGCAAACAACGCAAGCCGCAGCTAGTACCCAAAAGGGAATGGTATCGGCAGTGTCCTTGGAGTGGGAAAATTTTCTGACACCCATGCAGCCGCAGCCCACTGAACAGCAAGCGTGCAGATCCACCTCCAACACCGATCGCCTGGAGAAGATGGTCAAGGACTACATGTCAGATGGCGTAGCTGTGTCGAACCATCCATCTGCACCCTTCAACTATTGGGTATCGAAGCTAGACACCTGGCACGAACTGGCAATGTACGCAATAGAGGTGCTGGCTTGCCCGGCAGCCAGCGTTATGTCGGAACGCTGTTTCAGTGCTGCCGGAGGCATCGTCACAGATCGGCGTATCCGCCTCTCTACAGAAAATGCAGACCGTCTGACTCAAATTAAAATGAATCAATCCTGGATTGGAAATGACTACGCAACACTCCAGGACCCCAACCAAGTAACATGACCAATGAACATCTGGGATGGTGTTGCGTTTCCGGGCCCTGTTTATTGAACCTCTCATCTGTATTACATTTATGACTGCATGGCGGCAAAAAGCATTGCTGCTATATCCGCACGCTTTTTGTCCACATGCAAGGCCTGGGTTGTTGTGTCTCACAAAGCGTGGCCTTCTCCTCCTGCGCCTGCTCCTGTTCCATCACGTCTGCTGCTGCTGGGTTAGCGTTGCCGCGTGGTCCCTGTTTATTGAACCACTTATCTTTATTACATTTATGACTGCATGGCGGTACAAAGCATGCTATCCGCACGCTTCTTGCCCTCATGCAAGGCCTGGGTTGTTGTGTCTCACAAAGCGTGGCCTTCTCCTCCTGCGCCTGCTCCTGTTCCATCACGTCTGCTGCTGCTGGGTTAGCGTTGCCGCGTGGTCCCTGTTTATTGAACCACTTATCTTTATTACATTTATGACTGCATGGCGGTACAAAGCATGCTATCCGCACGCTTCTTGCCCTCATGCAAGGCCTGGGTTGTTGTGTCTCACAAAGCGTGGCCTTCTCCTCCTGCGCCTCCTCCTGTTCCATCACGTCTGCTGCTGCTGGGTTAGCGTTGCCGCGTGGTCCCTGTTTATTGAACCACTTATCTTTATTACATTTATGACTGCATGGCGGTACAAAGCATGCTATCCGCACGCTTCTTGCCCTCATGCAAGGCCTGGGTTGTTGTGTCTCACAAAGCGTGGCCTTCTCCTCCTGCGCCTCCTCCTGTTCCATCACGTCTGCTGCTGCTGGGTTAGCGTTGCCGCGTGGTCCCTGTTTATTGAACCACTTATCTTTATTACATTTATGACTGCATGGCGGTACAAAGCATGCTATCCGCACGCTTCTTGCCCTCATGCAAGGCCTGGGTTGTTGTGTCTCACAAAGCGTGGCCTTCTCCTCCTGCGCCTGCTCCTGTTCCATCACGTCTGCTGCTGCTGGGTTAGCGTTGCCGCGTGGTCCCTGTTTATTGAACCACTTATCTTTATTACATTTATGACTGCATGGCGGTACAAAGCATGCTATCCGCACGCTTCTTGCCCTCATGCAAGGCCTGGGTTGTTGTGTCTCACAAAGCGTGGCCTTCTCCTCCTGCGCCTCCTCCTGTTCCATCACGTCTGCTGCTGCTGGGTTAGCGTTGCCGCGTGGTCCCTGTTTATTGAACCACTTATCTTTATTACATTTATGACTGCATGGCGGTACAAAGCATGCTATCCGCACGCTTCTTGCCCTCATGCAAGGCCTGGGTTGTTGTGTCTCACAAAGCGTGGCCTTCTCCTCCTGCGCCTGCTCCTGTTCCATCACGTCTGCTGCTGCTGGGTTAGCGTTGCCGCGTGGTCCCTGTTTATTGAACCACTTATCTTTATTACATTTATGACTGCATGGCGGTACAAAGCCTGCTATCCGCACGCTTCTTGCCCTCATGCAAGGCCGGGGTTGTTGTGTCTCACAAAGCGTGGCCTTCTTCTCCTCCTGCGCCACCCTCCTCCTGTTCCATCACGTGTGCTGCTGCTGGGTTAGCGTTACCGGTCCCTTTTCCTGGAACCTCTTATATGTATTACATTTATGACTGCATGCCGACAAAAAACATGTTACCTGTGCAAAGAAAACAGACATTTCCCGCATTTAAAAGACAGTTTTCCCTTTGAAACTTTAAAATCGATTTTCTCAAAAACTATAAGCTCTTTTTGCTAATTTTTTTTCCTCTTGTACCCACTCCCAAGGTGCACATACCCTGTAAATTTGGGGTATGTAGCATGCAAGGAGGCTTTACAAACCACAAAAGTTCGGGTCCCCATTGACTTCCATTATGTTCGGAGTTCGGGTCGAACACCCGAACATCGCGGCCATGTTCGGCCTGTTCGGCCCGAACCCGAACATCTAGATGTTCGCCCAACACTAGTGGGTACGCACATCAGATAAAAGTCTTTGGAAAATGAAAGATCACAGACCAATTTTTACCCCCTTCCATGTAGTATATGAGCACAGTCTACACAGTCTTTTCTATTGAGCTGAACTTCCTATCAGAAAAAAATCTTTGCAAGATGCTGAAAACAAGGATGCTGTACACATTCAACAGATCAGTATCTGCAAAAGATCTATTCCTGCAAAAGATAAGTTCCTGCAAAATGCATTCATAGTCTGTCTGCAGATCTCATACACACTTTAACAGACATCCATCTGCAGATCAGACAATTATCTGCAGATCTGAAGATGTCCGTTAAACAAGGTGTGTATGAGATCTGCAGATATCATAGACTATAAATGCATTTTGCAGGAACTGATCCATTTGGATGCTGTATAAAGCAGTGGTGGTGTTAACTTCTGTGTGTCACTATTTGACACCCAGAGTGTGGTTTAATGTTTTGTCATTGGATGCTGGCAGTGCATCTGATGCTGGCAGTAATTTGACAGGTACTGCCAACCACTCAGAGCATGCTAATCACCAACACCACCAGTTGCTTGCAATCCCACAGCAGTTTTAAAAAGGGCAGTTGACTGGTGGTGAACTCATTGTTTTCAACTGTTTGTGTGAATTGGCTGGGGGAAGCAACATGAATTGTGTTTGGTAACTGGCATCTCTGGTTCATTTAACTTAAAGAGAAACTCCGACCAAGAATTGAACTTTATCCCAATCAGTAGCTGATACCCCCTTTTACATGACAAATCTATTGCATTTCACAAACAGACCATCAGGGGGCGCTGTATGACTGATTTTGTGATGAAACTCCTCCCACAAGAAGCTCTGGTACCGCGGTACTCTGGGCAAACTGCCACAATGTAACAATGTTCACAGACAGGAAATGGCTGTTTACAGCTGTCTGTAACAGCCAAAACAGCTAGGAGCAGCTACATAACCTGCCCACAGTAAAAAATGTCACCATGTGATAAATGTCAGAATGTAAATCTGGGAGAGGAAAGATTTTACAATGAGCAAACACTGACTAAATCATTTATACATAATTATTGTAAAAATGAAGCACTTTTTTATTACATTATTTTCACTGGAGTTCCTCTTTAAATGAAAATGCTTTGCAAGTGGATGAAATGTCAGTAGATGCAAAGAGGTCTTCATGCACAAAATATTCAGGCTGGGAGCGCACTTAGCAGAAACGCTAGCATTGCGGAAAACTCGGCATATTTGCCTGCAATGGTAGTCAGTGGGTATTTCCGCTTCCTGTTGTCTTCCAAGTGATTTTCAAAAAAAGCAATCGAAAAACGCATACAAAATGCATATGTTTTGTATATTTCTCTTGTTAACACACATTGAAAACCATAATAAAAGCACAAATTGCAAATCTAGCAGTCAGACAGCTACTCAATCCTTCCTGTGCATGTAATCGCTTTCTGATGAGGGCTAGAGGTGCATCAGTGACTTTTAAAAAGTGTTTAGGGCCACCTTCCCAGTGACCGTTGCATTGTGTTCCTTGTGACAGCAGGAGCGCAACGCAATGGGAAAGTGGAAATGAATGCATGTTACCCGCGCATTGCGTAGCAAACGGTCAATGAAAGGTATGCTTCACTGTAACAGTTAATGTGCACATTTTGCAGCAACCTGTAACCATGCTGCATTCCGTTGCACTGTGAATAACGCATAGGCGGTGCATTGCGGTGAGCTGCGTTGCATAACGGCCACTATGCCACACCACTGTGAACGTGGCCTTCATCTTTTCCCTGTGCAGTACAGTTGTTTGATGGGAGGAGGCACTTCTAGGAACTTGCTCAACAGAAGAGATCAGCTGCTGGCACTAGATATAGCATACTGCAGTACACATAGTAGCCTAACCACCCATACTCACGACAGAAGTAAATACCATGACTAGCAACTGTAGAATATTGGTCACTAAATAAAAGTTCCAGGATTTATTAATCCCATAGGAAAACAGTGTACACAAAATTGGACAAACATTACCATACAGAGTTACAAAAGAAATGACACAGAGAGCCCAATATAGTGTATTATGTACTGACAATGAAGAAATACAAAATATACTCACAAACCAGGGTTACCTCCTAGGCAACCACTGTATAGGCAGGTGAGCAGGGTCAGACTGGGCCACAGTAGTACAGTTTTTTTTTTTTCCCTCGGTGGGCCCGCCTCCAGGTCTGACAGAGCTCCAATTGCTGCCTGCAGCACAAAAATTCTCTTCTCAGTGCTGTAATCACTTATGCTGAGAGCAGTGGCGTAGCTAAGGAGCTGTGAGCCTGGATGCAAATTTTACAATGGGGCCCCCCAAGCACTCTATGCATAACAATTTATACGACGCACCAAAACCTGCCAATGGCAACTACAGTGTCAGAGGTACAAGAAGGGGATGGGGGACAGCTTGTTAATGATTACCACTGTTCAAAGTATCTATAGAAGTGATTATTATGAGCACAGGACCAATAGAAAGGTAATACTGTAGTTTAGGGAGGGCCCTTGGGCCGCCGATGCGGTTGCAACCTCTGCAGCTGCAACCTCTGCGGTCGCAACCTCTGCAAAGTAGGACATTCCTTTATATTGGAGGGGACTCTGCAAAGTTTTGCTGGGCAGCAGTGTCTCTGAATTACAATGCTGCTAAGATCATGTACATTTGGCCCTGTCCATAATACATCATGACCACGCCCACCTTCCGGTTCATGGTCATGCCCTTTTTTCACTGCAATCATGGGATGTGTGGGCCCCAGGCTGAAATTTCTTTGGTGGGCCCCCAGTGTCCCAGTCCGACCCTGCAGGTGAGGAGATTAGACCTGTCCCCACTCAGGATTAAGAAGCTGCTCTCTGTAGAAGGAAAAGGGGGGGGGGGGGTATACCCCTCCACCAGGGGTGGATACAAGTATTTGCGAAATATATTGCCTCTGGTGCCGAGTGCATCCCTGACCAAATACTGTTGTATGCTCCTTTTTTATTGCCTGGAGAAGCAGGACTATACCTGTGAAACGCGTTGCAAGCACTTTGTGGAGTATATAGATAAACATTTTTACCTGTTGAAATTGACAGTTTTGTGTCTGCTTTTAGGAGGTAAGTCCACCACCGCCTTCCAAGCATTTTTAACCATTTTAGCCTATTTTATCCTTTTAGCGCCTCTGTTTATATCGCAGTTACCATACAGAGTGACTCTGCATTTGGTCGGATGTCCGCGAAACGGCTTTAAGGCCGCAGACTGGTGTCCCCACTGTATGGTAACGTTTGTCCAATTTTCCGTACCTACTGCCCGACATTCTGCAGTTGCACTTTTCAGAAATGTTGGGGGTTTTGAAGCATCTGACCTCTTGGCTTGGAGATTTAAGTCTTTACCCTGCTCAGTTACTGTAGATCATGTTACTAGCATGACAGCATAGTGCAGTGTATGCTGCTATCTTCATACTATGTTCTGCTTCTCATCATCCAAAACCATTTACTTTTTTACTTTTTGTCCCCAAACTTTCATAAAAAATTAGATAACGCTTTGGTTTCCAGGCTGATAGCCAACCTGATTACAAAGTGATTGCAGGCTCCCCCCTCATTCACAGAGCAAAACAGCTGGCAGAAAGTTCTTCTGTCTCTTTCCTGTACAGTTAGGAGGTGATGTACTGCAGTCTGTTCTTATTAAGTGACTCTGCAGTTCAGTGCCTCAGTTATAAGGGTCATGCTGTAAAAGTGCTTGGAATTGCCTTGAAGTATCTAGGACTATGTCCAACCTAATTGCTCCTGGATCAGCTTCTTACTAATGTTTAACTTTTTGGACTGGAGGTATTAACAGGGTGACTTGGATGATCACAGGATATCTGATACTTGCACTTTTTTTCTTTTCTCTTCTGCTGCTCTCGCTCACTCTGGAACAGGAGAGTACATTCCTCTACGGACCCCAAGAACAATGCAGGTAAGTCCCCTCACCTGACATCCTGCAGCTTCTATCCTTAATCTGGAAGGTTAGTTAATTCTTACTATTATTGCTACTTGTGCTACACAGAACTCTGTTGTCCCACTAGTTTCTGAGCCTTGTGGTGTTGTGGTTGGGACTTGGGAAGTCCCGTGTAAAGCAGTACTAACGTTAAACCACAAAAGCAGCCCAGCATCGAGCCAAGTCTTATAGCAAGATTTAAAGGGAAATATTAAGGGTTTTTTTTGTGGCTAAAACACAATTCACTCAATTCTATACACTGTGAGGATAAAGGCAAATGCTACTTTGAGTTAATAACTTTTTGTTATTGTATTTTCAAAATGCATCCATTCTACAGAATGAATTATTTTGCTGCCAGTCAGTGGGTTAGTTAGTTTTGAAAATCACAATGTCTCCTGCTTTGTGCAGCACTCGCAGCAAGGTGGGCGTTTATGTGCACCTGGTACTTTAGAGTGTTGTTCCCATGGTTTCTAAAAAAAAGTGCAGTTTGAAGCTTGCTGACAGTTTTGAAGAAAAGGGCTTAAAGTGGACCCAAATTAAAAATACAAGATATCAGAAATAAAATCTATTTTCTAAATTATAATAATAGCAGCCTTTTTTCAGCTGCATGATGGCAAATATAAAATATTTTACATTTATTGGAGGAACCCCTCCCTTCCTTTCAAATTGCTGGCATTTTTCTGGCAAACTGTTGGAGTAGATGGTGTCCGGCAATGGAGGAGTTGCTAATGGCTGCCCCCGGTATAACCCTAGCTATGAAAAGAGAAGGGTGAAAAGCATGCACTGAAATGCTCCTAGGCTTGAAGGAGTGTTTATTTATCTTTGTATGTGTCAGAGTGGTGCAATTAAATATTTTTAATTAAAAAAATGTTTGGTTTGGGTCTGCTTTAAAGGACAACTGACGTGAGAGGGATATGGAGGCTGCCATATTTATTTCATTTAAGCAATAACAGTTGCCATGCTGTCCTGCTGATCCTCTGCCTCTAATACCTTTAGCCATAGACCCCGAACAAGCATATGTAGATCAGGTGCTTCTGACATTATTGTCTGATCTGACAAGACTAGCTTCATGCTTGTTTCTGGTGTTATTCAAACACTACTGCAACCAAATAGATCAGCATGGCTGCCAGGCAACTGTGATTGCTTAAAAGGAAACAAATAAGGCAGCCTTCATATTCCTCTCACTTCAGTTGCCCTTTAAATGGCGCCAGCATGTTGTCTTTTAAATGTCATAGTTACATGCCAGCTCATTCCTCCCAAAAATCACCAAATTCTATAATGGGGCCTTGTGAATTTTTATTTTAGGTTTTACACTGGTAGTGATCAGTGCTTTGCCTACTTTAAAGAAAACCTGTACTGAAAATTAAAAGTCAAAATAAACATACACAAGTCATACTTACCGCCTGTGTAGTCTATTCCTCAATCTCTTTCTCCTCTCCTGTGTCCTGTTTGTCCGCTGTGATCAAGGGAATTCTCCGTCCTCCATTTTGAAAATGGCCATTACCTCATAACAGCTTCCTGGACAGCACACAGTTAAACTGTAATATCGCCCACTTGAGCCATAGAGAAACATGGACACATCAGTTCTCCTCTCAGCTGTAACTGACAGCAACTGATAAATAACTGACAGCAACTGATATATTTCAGTTCTGACAAAATGTTGTCCGAACTGGAAAGGATCATTGTCAGAAGAAAATGGTGAGCTTCTGAGAGGAACTGATGGCAAGGTAACTATGTAATGTTCATTTGAAGTTACCTCATGTGTTTATTTTAAATAATTTTACTCAGTACAGGTTCTCTTTAAAGCTCCCCCCTCCCCCAAATAATGTACTTTACAAAGTAATTCTCCATGGAGCCTGGTATGCCCAGGGTGGAACAAAAAACCCTTATCCTCCCTGTGCACAGCAGTGTTAACCAAGGTAATGATCCCTAGCTCCCCAACTTTAGTGGCCAGGAAGTCCCTAGCTTTAGTGGCCAGTAAGCCACGCACACCCAGTAGAGTGTGTAATGTGGTATCTTTTACCAATGCACACTGCACAAAATGCACTAACTCAATGGCATTAAAAAGAAAAACACTGAAAATGTCCTATAATACAAAATTTCTTACTTTTTTGGGGAGGGATGTGACAATACTGCAAATTCCCATTGGTCCAGAACCAGGGAGGATCTTTGGCTAGGAGGGATTTTCATTGGTTCAGATCAATGGACTAGAGGGAAGACCTGCTGAGGAAATTCAAAGATAATTATGCTGGGGGTTTCCATCCAGTTCAAGTGCCATGGTGAGATCTACCATAATACACTTCCACATACAGTTACCTCCACGTCCTCCTGGTGACTGAATCCCTTTTCCTAAATATTGAACAAGTGTGGTTTGAGGGAAGGGAAGATTTCTGCTACAGTCTTGCAGTGTACCCCAAACTGCTGAATCATGTGGTTATTAATGCTAAAGAGTAGTGTTGGTGATCGAATTCTGCAGAACCAATTCGAAACACCCGAATACTCCGGACTGCCAATGTTCAGCTCCGAGCAAGTGGACTGTGTTTGGAGTTCACTGGCTTGAGTCCCATGAAGCGCAGCATGGCATTGATACAAACTCCTTCCCTTTTGAAAGGAGGAAGTATCCTAGTCATGTGAAGTGCAACGTGACTCGCAAATCGGTAAACTTTTCCTGACCCAGTACACTTGTTCAATGCTGAACAGTGGCAGTCGGGAGTATTCGGGTGTTTCAAAAACGAACACTACTCAGGAGGTGGAACTCCTTACTTGTGACCTCAGCCTTCTTGGACAATACCATACTGTCTTGGATGAGGACTTAATATAGCTGGGGAGAAAAAGCAGCAAGAGGCACGTTTGCGGCTTGCTAAAAACCTCAAACCGCCGGTGTGCACCAGCCCATAGAGGTACATTAGCCATGTGGATTTTCAGGCGGATGCGGCCAAAGAGAGGATGGGAAAACAGTCAGGCATCTCTCACACTGGCATGTTCTGTTACTTTGTCTTGCTGCAGGGTAACGCTACGCCAATGAGTCTATGGGGCATTTCATACCTGGCGCAATGCGTTCTGCCAGAAGTGCTCGCTGTGTCACAAAAGCAACAGTGTGTTGTCGGGTAACATGCGCAGTGACAGGAAGTCCTGTAAGTCTATGGTCGTGCAGCTTTTTTTTTTTGGGGGGGGGGGGGGGGTCATTTGCGTAAGCGTATTTTTTTTTTTCAATATACTACTTTGCATTTCAAACTTTGGCCACAGGAAGTGAGCGCTAGAGAGCATCACTTCCTGCTTGGCTTGCAGCCAAAAGGATTACCGCGCACTGCCCCCAAAGGCTATTTTTAGCATTGCGATTGGATCATCGCAGCGCAGCTATGCAGTCAAGATCATGAGTGCTCCGAGAGGAACATTGCAAAGGAGGTGAATGGGGAACTTCGAAGGCATGGAAGAAGTTGTGGTATGCTGAGTCATTTTATATTCCATCAGATTAATTTGACAAAAACAGCAGTTGAGTGAGACTTTGGAACAAACCATTTCCATGCAGTTATTACACACAGTAGAAACAGAGCTGTTTATTGTCAGTGTTTATCAGATTATACTCACAATTCTGAGAAATCCCTCAGCACAGGCAGCTCTGCATTGTGATACTTTATGAGGCTGATTAGATCACCTGTGCTCGGTGAAGATAAAACTTAGGGACTATTTCTAAATGGATAATTTCCATGGTTTTGCAGGCTTTAGTTTGTTGCTGCAGCCCAACTGTTCCGCTACAAAACAGTCAAACTGTATTGAAATGCTTTGCAGAAGTGGTTTTTAAGTGCTTTTATGCACATTACTATGCTGATTCATTTAGTTTGCTTGAAGTCTAATGGTAGGCAAAAAAAAATAAAAAATCACTACTCCTGCAGTCAGTTGTTTTACTTTGTAGTAAACAGAACGAGAAGAAAAAAAATCCCACTCTAATTTTTTATTTGCATTGATGCCACCTGCAATTCAAGAAGCATGCAGCATGAGAGCTTCTTATCACCTCACGGCTCAAGACTGGATTTACCTTTTCACCTGAGTGGGAAGAGCCTACTGGATGGTGTACTAGTTAAGGGTTCTGCCTCTGGCACAGGAGACCTGGGTTCCAATCTTGGCTCTTCCTGTTCAGTAAGCCAGTACTTGTTCAGTAGGAGACCTTGGGCAAGACTCCCTAACACTGCTACTGCAGGAGCTTTGAAGATTCTTTTGCTGGGGCTCTAGAGTGCGTCCCATTTGCTCTGGCGCTTTGTCAGTTGGGAGAAAAGCGCAATATAAATGTTTGTTTTGTCTATTTACCTGATCATTACTTATAGCTGTCAGGCTGTGGAGCTGTCTTTGAGCACCATGGCATTGCTAACCGCTGCACCCGTTGCACTTGCTTAATTTGACAGGCACCTGACACACTCCAGGCATCCGCTCCTCACTGCTACAGCGCTGGGCATACTGGCACTCGCCTAAAGTCTGCTGTTACAGGCCAACATTCCCTGGCACTGTTGCTCCCCGCTGCATCTTGCCGACCCACAGGGTCTGCTGCTGCTTCTTTTGTTACTGACAACTCAAGCCCCAGCAAAAGAATCTTCAAAGCTCCTGCCGTGGCTCCCCACTGATCCACCAAATGGATGAATGAGAATTCTCTGCTGAATCTGAAGTGAAAATAAACTTCTTATATAATGAATTGTATGTGTAGTACAGCTAAGAAATAAAACATTAGCAGCAGAGATATGATTCTAATATTGTTTCCAGTACAGGAAGAGTTAAGAAACTCCAGTTGTCATCTATGCAAAAGAGCCCCTTTCAAAGTCACAGAGAGCTCTGTCTTCTGAAGCTTATTATCGCAAGTGTCTGCCGCTGTATTTTGTTTTTTTTCTGCAGAGGAAAGTTCAAAAGTTTACTAGCCTGCTCTGTGAAATCATTTAGAATGCTGAGTGTAATGTGTAAACTGCAAATATTAGAGAATAGTGCAATGTTATAAAAAAAACAAATCAACAAACACACTATATAACTGAAAATAAAATATGAGAATATTTTCTTTACTACTAATGTTCTACCTGTACTACACAACCAATTCATTATATCATTGTTTTTTTTTTCGCTTCAGTGTCACTTAAAGTAGCCACATTTCAAATCTTTTATTAACCCCTTCTCACCCATACAGGCTGGTATAGCCAGGATGGCTTGGGGCTCCGCCATAGTAAGCTACAGTCCATCAGCCTCTGCCTTACCTACAAAACACTGTCTTACAAGTCACGATCCAGCAGCAAAGCCCCAGATCATCAGGCTGTCTCCTCCATGTTTGACAAATGATGTCACACACTGAGGAATCATCCTTTCAAATACTCAATGGCAGTAATGAGCGAAAATGCTGAATATACTTTTCACATTTATTTTCCTGAAATGAATGTAAAATGAAACGTTCATGGCTTTTTTGCATTCTTCACAAATTTCCGCATAGGAATGAAAAATGTGTTTCCTTAAAGGCAACCGTAATTTTCACATCAAAAATGCCATTTTTGATTTTGAGAGTATATTCAGGAAAATACATTGGATTTTCACATTATGGTTGCATTAAAACCATAATGGGATTTTTGATGTGAAAATTACGGTTGCGAGAATTTGCAAGCAACACTGCTTGATGGCATGTAAAAATCCGGCATGATTATTACCTGAAAGTGAACCCGAGGGGACAGTTATATGGTGGCTGCCATATGTATTTCCCTTTAAGCAATAACAGTTGCCTGGCTGTCTTGCTGATCCTCTTCCTTTCAGCCATAGACCCTGAACAAGCATATGCAGAGCAAGTGTTTCTGACAACGTTGTCAGAACCAGGGCCAGATTTACAATAAGGCACTGTAGGCATGTGCCTACAGGCGCCTGATGAAGGAAAGGCAGCTCGTTCCCCTCCCTGAGTGTTTCCCTCTTTCCCTATGCAGAGTTCTGATGAGTGTAAATGAGGTTACTCACCCAGCTGTCAGCATTCCACTGATGAGATCTCCCTACAGTCAGGGGCACCTCCAGCTACTTAATGCTGAGGTTTCTCTAGCTACCTAATATTTTGGGGTACCTCTAGATCTTGAGGGTACTTCTGGCTACCTAATACTAAGGGGCACCTGTAGCTACCTATGGCGGGCAAGGCAAGTAAGGGAGAAGTGACAGCGGGCCAGCCAGCACATTTGTGGTGCAGTTTGGTGGGTGTATGTAGGTTCATGGAGGGGCAACGTCTAAGGTGCCAGGACAACTGTGCCTATAAACTCCTGTGAGGTAAATCCGGGCCTGGTCAGAACTGACCAGATTAGCTGCATGCTTGTTTCTGGTGTTGTTCAGACACTGCTGCAGGACTGCCAGGCAACTAGTATTGTTTAACAAGGAAACCAATATGGCAGCCTCCATAACGCTCACACCTCGGGTTCACTTGAAGGTGTTGAGTTTGACTCCTCAATCCATAACCTCTTCATCCCATCTTCAGTAGTCCATTGGCAGTGTTTCATGGGCCAAGCAAACCTCTTTCTTATTTTGACATCTCTGCAATTACTTTCTTGCTATATTTCGACCTGTCAGACTTGCCTTTAGAAGTCTTCTCTTAGTTAAAGCTGAGACTTGCTAGCTACTACAACAACTTTTTAGCTGTGCTTGAGGCTTTGAGCCTCCTATCATGCAAGCTGGTGACTCTCAGAAACGTGTCTTCTGATGATGATGTGGCTTTGGGTCTGCCAGACTTCTTCCAGTCAGGTTCTAAGTGCTTTGTGATGGGGAAGGAATATGTACTCACTGCCACCTTGACTTAGGGCTTGTTCACACTATGGGCTTGATTCACTAAAGAGTGATAACTGCTATCACAGCAGTTATCACGTGATCTGCCATGCGCTGTGGTTTGCGCGCGTAAAGGATTACGCTGTGTGATAAACGAAGGTTTGCGCGCGGTCACGCACATGAGATGCGCATGTGATTGCGCGTGGCAGATCGTGTGATAGCCATGATAGCAGTTATCACGCTTTAGTGAATCAAGCCCTATGAGCATTGATTTTTTTTTTTGTTTGTTTCTGTTTAAAGTGCTGGCGATTTTATAAATCTCTCTAAAAGCACTTGTGCAATGATTTCCTATGAGTGTTCACATGTGAGCATTTGGATTTTATTAAAATCGCATACGTGCTACATGTACCATTTTCTGAGTGTTTTGGCTCAGTGGAAGGTATAGGGGAATCGCAAAGCTCTTGAAAAAGCTCTTTGAATAGCGATTTCCAGAGCACTTTTTAAGAATAAATACTGTATGTATGTATGTATGTATGTATGTTTTTTATTCATTCATTCATTCAAAAAGTTCACTTCCTGACTGACGTCAGGATGTGAAAATCTTAAAGCGGACCCAAACCAAACATTTTTTTGTATTCAAAATATTTAGTTGCACCACTCTGACGCATAAATAGATCAATAAACACTCCTTTCATTCCATGAGCATTTCATTGCATGCATTTCACCCTTCTATTTTCATAACTAGGGTTATATAGGTGACAGCCATTACTTCTGAGCTAAGTAGGAGGTTTTAGATCATAGGTGTGTTTGTCATCAGCTACCCTCCCTCACAGGGGCATCGTCTATGTGAAATCTCACACTAGCTGATATCACCTCCCCTGTGACATCAGTAGCAGCCTGTGTTTTGTTTTTGTTTTTTATCTCCTCCACCAGTTTGCTGGAAAAATCCTAGCAATACAGGGAGTGGAGAATTATTATGCAAGTTGTATTTTTGAGGAATAATTTTATTATTGAACAACAACCATGTTCTCAATGAACCCAAAAAACTCATTAATATCAAAGCTGAATATTTTTGAAAGTAGTTTTTACCGTATTTTTCGGACCATAAGACGCACCAAGGTTTAGAGGCCAAAAACCAGGGAAAAAAATATTCTAAGCCTGGTGCATCTAGGATGCAGGAGCGTTTTGTGAAGTGTCACCTCCCCCAAGCTATCTCTATCTCCTAAGATACACTGCCTAGCTATAGTAACCCTGCTGCCTCCCAGCTACACCACCACCCCCTCCTTCCCATTCACCGCACCCTCAGGCCACCCTTACCACTCGCCCTACATCTGCCAGTCTTCTCTTCCCATACACTCTTGCCTCCAATAGACCAGCATTCCCTCCACATACCTGGTACCATAATCTCAAACATTCACTCCTTCAGTAACTTTCTGATCTCTCTCTCCTAAGCAGCACCCCCCTCTGCCACACACTCTGATTCAGACCCCTATATATGACATTACCCCCTCCTCCACACAATTCCTCATATACCCCACACCCCAGTCTCCCCTTCCCAACAAACAAACCATACATACCACCAGCACCCCAGATCCCCTCCAGCTGTGCCGATGCGATGCTGCCATCTCCTCATCTCCAGGTCTCTTTCACTTTGCTCCCCATGCTGCCAGCTCTCTGACCTGTGACTGTCCTCCTGAGAAATGGTGTTGATGGTGGTGCAGATACTGTGGGTTACAGCTTGTAGTTTCCTGTGTTTCCCTGGCAGTTCGTGGCCCTGATGACAGTGCAGTCCCAGAGAGATCTGCTGGCAATGATTGGCTGAGGACTTCTTGTTGATCGCTGGGGATTGCACTATAGCCCGCCCGAAAAGGTATCGCGGCCACTCAGTGTCTCAGCGTCAAACATCTCTATGGTGATCTGAAAAGCTGTGCGCCGATTGGCTGCCGCGGTGGATGACTCGTGCCTCAGCCAATCAGACTCGGAACATATTAAAGGCCGGCTATCAATAGCGGCGAATATGTGTGTGTCACAATCATGGGTTAGCAGATAAATACATGGATTATAACTCGCTGCCAGACCTGAGCAGGCAGTTTACAAGCTGCTATTATTGTCAGTCCTGCAGGCAAACACGATCATATATAAAGCGCAGCTTCTCGGTATTACGATTGTTTTTCCCCCTCCCGCTTACTGGATGTGCACGCTCTAGCCTTTCAGCACAATTAGCAGGCACCTGCACAGACTCAGAGAAGGCTGCGTTATCAGAGAGGAGACCTCAGCTGTCACGGTGCCTGGTTGTTTCATTTTAAATGGAACCAGCAATGGCAGTTTCAATAAGCATAACCTCTCCTGATGCTGATAAGACACATAAGAGGTAAATGTTGGCAAGGGCTGGTGCACACCAAGTGCCCTTTTGAGTGCTTTTCAGATCGCCAGTGCTTTGAAAAGTGCTTGGCTACTGAAACCCTATGAGGGTGTTCCCACAGCAGCGTTATTTTTCTATCATTGCAATCGCACTGCATGTCACTTTTTTTTTTTTTTTTTTTTTTTTTTTTTTCTGGAGCGATTCAGCTTGAATGAATGAGCAAAAACGCTAATTCATTCAAAAATCACTCTGAAAATCACTTCACAAAATCGATATTGATAAATGCTAGCGATTTGTAATAGCGATTTTGGTGTGCACTAAAGAACTGTGGCACTATCTGTAATGAACTCACCCGTCAGCAGTTCCAGCGTCGGCTCAGGCGGCTTTGATGATGGAGCGCGGCCGCGAGCTTCCTCCTCCGATACTTCTGACGGCATCCCTGCGGCGGTGAATGAGTGCACGTCCCCGGGCGGGCGTGCACGGCTCAGAGCCGCTCTTATACTGTCCGATGTCGGCAATAATAGTGTCAGCTGATATCTTAGATCAGCTGACACTTAGGCAGGGATGATGCTGTGTGCTGATTGGCTCTCTGTGTGTGGCTGGCCACTGATTGGGTGAGTGATTGCATTTAAACCTCTTGCTGCAGTCTTTCGTTGCCCGTGATAGCAATCAGTACGCTGGTCTGCTGGGCCGCCGCTATTAGTAAGAGGCAGCGGGCGGGGATGACTCACCTCTTCCGCGTTCCAGCGTGCGTTCCACTGTCGTCACTTCCTGTAATGCCGCCCACTGTATTGTAAGTGGACGGCATTGCAGGAAGTGATGACAGTGGAACGCACGCTGGAATGCGGAAGAGGTGAGTCATCCCTGCCCGCTGCCTCTTACTAATAGCGGTGGCTGCTGCTGAACTTAAGCTAGAGGGGGAGCGCAGATGGGGAACCCAGGTGTGCCCAATACCCTCTTCCTGCCCGCTACCCCCTCCAGCTTGGCGGCAAGTGTAGGACTGCCCCTTCTTCTTCTTGCTTGGCCCAGGCCCTTCTTCTTGCTTGGCCCGGCCCTGGGGGCAGGGCGCTACTTCTTCTTCTTCTTCTTCTTGCTTGAAGGTTGAGGCTCTTACTAGATAGATAGATATTAAAGGATACCCAAAGTGACATAATGAGATAGACGTGTAAGTACAGTGCCTAGCACACAACTATGCTGTGTTCCTTTTTTTTTTTTTTTTTTTTTCTCTGCCTGAAAGAGTTAAATATCAGGTATGTAAGTGGCTGACTCAGTCCTGACTCAGACAGAAAGTGACTACAGTGTGACCCTTACTGATAAGAAAATCCAACTATAAAACACTTTCCTAGCAGACACTGGCTTCTGAGAGCAAGAAAGAGGAAAAAAAGGGAAATTTCTTATCAGTGAGGGTCACATTGTAGTCACTACTTGTCTGAGTCGGGACTGAGTCAGCCACTTGCATACCTGATATTTAACTCTTTCAGGCAGAGAAATAAAAAAAGGAATACAGCATAGTTGTGTGCTAGGCACTGTACATACCAATGCCTATCTCATCATGTCAATACAATAAATAATAATGTCACTTCGGGTATCCTTTTAATGCGACTGCCTGACTTCAGTTTTGACCTTAGCTTTACTGACCACTCTCTTGCCTAGTCCTGTGTACCTTAGCCATCTGATCACCCGTGTATGACCCCAGGGCCGGCGCTACCATAGAGGCAAAAGAGGCAGCTGCCCCAGGGCCCCAGAGCTTGTAGGGACCCCCAGTGGCTACAAGAGGAAGACATTTTTTTTCAAATCGACCTTATAGTTTTTGAGAAAATCGATTTTTTTTTTTTAAAGTTTAAAAAAAAAAATACACATTTAAAAACCAGCCGAATTTAATGGTTAATAGCAAAACCACCTTAAATTCTAGAAACCCTAAATTTGCAGGATATGTTAAGGAGATCATTGGGAATAAGAGGAAAAAACAATTTTTCAAAAAGATCTTATAGTTTTTGAGAAAATCGATTTTAAAGTTTCGAAGGAAAAAAGTATACTTTTTAAATGCGGTAAATGTCACTTTTAGTACCTAATGGTAGTGTAATTTTACATGTATCAAAAGAAACACCAATAAATTTCCTGACGGGGTTTCCAGGGGGTCCATACGCAGCCGCAGCGCTTTGGCCAGGGATCGCTATACAGCCGCAATATGGCTGTATGAAGATCCCTGGCATTTTTTTTTCCTTCTTTCCTAATTTTTTTTTTTTTTTTTTTTTAAATTGTGTGGTCCCCCCCTCCTGAAACTTTTTAACCCCTTGTCCCCATGCAGGCTGGGGTAGCCAGAATGTGGAGCTCCGACCGATTGGGGCTTCAAACCCTGACTATCCCAACTGCAAAAAAGGTCCCTTAATGCCAATTTTTGCTCCGGGGTATCTGTTGGGGGGGGGGGTCCCAGGTTTATTTTGCCCTGGGGCCCCATTGTTGCTTAAACCGGCCCTGTATGACCCTAGCCTGATTATCGACCTAGCCATTGTCTCAGCCTATTATACCGCAGCCATCTGATCTTATGTATGACCCTAGCTTACGTTCTTCTGACTACGTTGTATGTAGACTCCTGTATATACGTCTAGGATCTAGCGTGACACTATCTCTGTACATTTTGCCATGAGACACGATTGAGGCACTATGGGTAAAATTACTGAGGTAGAATTATGGCATAGTTTCTTTGTAATTGGTCAGCACTCTGAGACAAGATGAGGCACACATAGGACACTATTCCTTTAGTAAGGCAGAGACTTTGATTACTCTGAAACCTAAATAGCGTCACAGTATAACTGCAGCGGCAAACTGTGGGGAGTGGAGGGAGCCTTTTTAAAGAAATCCATCTCCAGCTTAAAATGGCATCTGTTGCTTTTTATTTATGAGTTATTTTAATACTGATCTAACTAAATAAACTGATTGCCATGGTAGCGCCATCATAATCCACTCACAGACCTCTCTAGATACCCTAACTTAAAATGCCACCATAACAGGACCACTCTACCCCCCCCCCCCCCCCCATACACGTACACACGCACATACACATTACCGTCAGTGTGATTCAACTCATACAGTCCATATGCTTACACTACAATCGGTAATTCACACTGCACATTTTTACCATCGGACTCTGCTGCACTGCTTGTGATCAGTGTTGCCAACCTCGGAAATACATTTTTACTGACAAAGCCTAAAAAATTTACTGACAGAACACCTTTTTTTACTGACATCTAATATTACTGAAATTAAATGAAAGATATCACACGTGCCCCACGTGCAATACACCGGCAATCACGTGGGCTGTAAATGAGGAAGAAGTGGCGGACACCGGACAGATAAAGTATTAATGCACTGCATCTAAAGGGGGGAGGGGGAGCGGGGGACACTTTGATACATTTACATTTGGGGGATGCGACCGGGGGTTTCCGTCATGTTTGTTCTCCATTATCGCAGCCCTTGCCGCTGCATGCACCCGATCGAGCATGATAACCCTGAGATTTTCCAGCATGTCCAATTGATACATGCGATCGATACGTGCAACCAATTTTGGGCCAAAATTGGTTTGATTGTATAGGCATGCTCTAGGTGGCACCAATTTTTATAATATCAATAATAATTGTCTTATCTGACGGTCGATTGACCACCAAGTCTACAGATGTATGGCCACCTTTAGCTAGAGCAGTGTACATTCCAGAGTGATACGTGAACTGATAAGCAGCAAGTGGTGTGATCTTTTGGGAGAGAGGTTTTTTTTACTGACACCACAGTTTTTCATGGACTTTACTGACAGCCCAGATTTGTTGAATTTTTTTACTGACTGTCAGTAAATTTTACTGACGGTTGGCAACACTGCTTGTGATGTGATTCTGTTAGCAGTTGCACCGCAGTGAAAAGATCAGAAAAATAAAATGTTTAACAAAGTTCTGTCATCTTCACTTGTGTATAACGGTTATCCTGTATTTGCAGACATGGGTGAAGTGGCTGATCGGTCTGCTGGTTGCGGCAGTGGTTGTGGTAGTTATCGCTGTCCCTGTGGCCCTACTGGCATTTAAAGGTAAGGCAGCAATTAAAGGCTGAACAGATGTCACCATATTTGCAACAGAGCCTGACAGTGTGTATGTATGTAATTTTATATTGTATGGTAGTTTGTATAGTGCTTATTAAAAGGAACTTGAGGTGAGAAAGATATGGAGGCTGACATACAGTGCCTTGCAAAAGTATCCCATACCCTCCCTCCCTTTCTTGCCATTTTTCATGTTTTTGTTGTTTTATAAACTGAAATTAGGATTATTAAAATAAATAGTTTGAGAGTTTGCACTATTTCACTGACAGAACATACTTGCCTGCAACTTTTGAAGATGTATAATTTGATTTGTTGTAAAGCAAACCACAAATAGGACAGAAAACGTCAGTGTGTATAACTATTCACTCCCTTAAAGAGGAACTCCAGTGAAAATAATTTAATATAAAAAGGTGCTTAATTTTTACAATAATTATGTATACATGATTTAGTCAGAGTTTGCTCATTGTAAAATCTTTCCTCTCCCAGATTCACATTCTGACATGTATTACATGGTGACATTGTTACTGTGGGCAGATTATGTAGCTGTTCTGGCTTTAACAGACAGCTATAAACAGCCATTTCCTGTGTGTGTCATTGTTACATTGTGGCAGTTTGCCCAGAGTACCGTACGGTACCAGAGCCTCTTGTGGGAGGGGTTTCAGCACAAAATCAGTCATACAGCGCCCCCTGATGGTCTGTTTGTGAAAATCATTATATTTTTCATGTAAAAGTGGGTATCAGCTACTGATTGGGATAAAGTTAAATTCTTGGTCGGAGTTTCTCTTTAAAGTCAGTAATTTGTAGAGTAACCTCTTGCCACAGTTACAGCTGCAAGTCATTTTGGATCAGCCTCTGCGTTTGTCCCATCTTGCCACTGGAATATTTGCCCATTCCTTTAGGCAAAACTACTCCAGCTCCTTTATGTTGGATATTTTTTTGCTTGTGAATGACAATCTTCAAGTCCAGTCGCCACAGATTTTCTATTGGATTGAGGGCTGGACTTTGACTAGGTTATTCTAAACACCTTTATATGTTTCCAGTGTTGCCTTAGCAGTATGCTTTGGGTCATTGGCCTTCTGGAAGGTGAACCTCCGTCCCAGTCTCAAATCGCTTCTGATAAATACGCCTGCATTCAAAGGAGAGATGTCTCCTCTGGTGCAATGGATCCAGTCCCAAATTAAGTGTGGATTAATTGCCATCAAAGTGTTAAATAAGATGGCAATAAAGCCCAATCAAATAAGTGACAGCACCCATTGTATAGCCACCGTGAAAAAATAGGAAAGATGCTTCTGAACATATATGATAAACCTTTTCACAGCTGCTTTCCTGCTCCGCTCCTGCTGTTACAGGAAAGGCATCACAAGGCACACTGTGAATCTAGCCTTAACTATAGACCACACATGTCAAACTCTGGTCCACATGCCAGATATGGCCTGCAGAGCCATCAGATTTGTTCCACTAGTAATTTCCCCACTTTGCATTATGTTGCCCCACTCTAGACCACCAGAGAAGCTATATTGGAGGAGGAGCCCTAGATCGCAAGGGAAGCCATAAGGGAGAGGGCAGGGAAAAGCACTATACACCAGGGAACTGTATTGGGGAAGCAGGGCAGCAAATAGATACCAAGGAACTCTATATGCAAGGGAGACAGCCACTTGACACCAGTAAACTATACAGGGGAGAGACGTGGCAACTAGATATTAAGGTTACACCACAACTTGGTCCCAGTGTCCAGTTTTAGCCCACTTTTGTATTGGAGTTTGACACCCCTGCTATAGACCATGAACACGCATGCAGATCAGGTGCTCTGACTGAAGTCTGACTAGATTAGCTGCATGCTTGTTTCAGGTGTGTGACACTACTGATGCCAGAAAGATCAACAGGACTGCCAATGAACTGGTACTGTTTCAAAGGAAATAAATATGGCAGCCTCCATATTCCACCTCCAGTTCCATTTAAAGCGGATCCGAGATGAAAAACAAACTATAACAAGTAACTTGTCTATATATCTTATCTAAAGTTTAGATGGTTTACACAGCAAATCTAGCTGCAAACAGATATAATAGAAAATGATTATTTCTACCTGTGATACAATGACAGCGACCATGTTGTTTGTAAACATTACACAGAGGCAGGCTTCTCTGCACCATCATCACTCAGACTGTGAAAAAAACCTAATCCCTCCTCCCCTCTGCCTCTGAAATGAATGGCTAGTAACACCTCCTCCTCCTGCCCAGACTGAGTTCCCATGAGCCCTTGCTACTGCCAAGGCTCTCTGAAAACCTGTGGGCGTGGTTTATTTAGTTTACAGGGAATTAGAGTATTAAAACAAAGTATTTGGCTTGAGGAATGCCCTATAAACAATAGGAAAGGAACACAATTATGCAATGAGTAAAAGTTCACCTCGGATCCACTTTCAAGTATTAAAAGCGAACAAATCCCAAACTGTAACAATATAATTTACTCTTATGATAATGACTCCTTTCAGAATTGAATTACAAGTATTAATGTTTGTTTCCTCTTGGAATCTGAGATTTCTGAGTAAAAATTTGAAAGCTGTAAAGGTGTAACTGCAAGGGGAGCCCAACTACTACTTCCTCTGATAAAGAGGCCTGTCCGGTGTTTTTGTAAATACTTGTTATGAGTGTGAAGATTGCGATGTCCACACTTGTGACCCTTGTGAGATGGGCTTTCAGGCTGTGATGGTCACCAGCGAGAGGCAAGGGAAAAGGGTGGGAACACTGGAAGGGCCCCATCAAAGTGTTGCTGGGGGCCCCATGGAGCCCGACGGTTAACCATGGAGCACTACTTGTGACTCTTCTATCACTGAAAGCATTCTATGCATGAGGATTTCAACACAGCAGTTCGGTTGAGGATAACCATTTCTTTCATCAGATGCAGGAAATGGATACAAGCAGGACAGCAATCACAATTGGTGGTAGCTGGTTCTTAATTTCTTACCACTGTTTTCTATTAAAGATGTTTTTCTTTGTCTTTCTGGAATATACATGTTTCTGATTTGATTGCAAGAACATCTGTAATTTAGAACAGGCAGAAGTTTCCACGTCTTCCTTACTTAAACCAAGCATGACAACTAAACTAGTGCTGTGGGGAAATCTGATGCTGTAGGTCTTAGAAAAGTCATGCAATGTGCTGAGCAGCCACTGGAAACTCCTAAAGGGCAACTCTGGGTATCACATTGAATATGGCTCCAGATGTTGCTGATACTGATATAAGGGCTCTTTCACACCAGAGCCCTCTTTCGGCGTTTTAACGCAAAGTCTATACGTTGCGTTAACCAAGGTAAAAGGAAAGTCCATAGACTTTCATTTTACCTTTCACACCCGACACTGCGTTTCGATGCGTTGCGGTACGACGCATCCCGGCGCATTTTATGGTTGGGAATCTGCGCTTCCACCTTCCGGTAAATTAACTACTACCGCCGCTACTCAGCGTCGCACCGCAGATTCCCGATGACACGCCGCAACGCCTGCAGGAGCCGTTCTCCTGCACGTTTTGAGTGTGTAACCGGCCTAAGAGCAATCTATGGCCGCTAAATGAGAAGTCCTTTATTTTTCACTCTTGAAAATCCAGTCCTTCCTGTCCAACATGAGATTTCTATACTGGGGGCATCTATACCTGGCTATCTATATTGGGGACACCTATAACAGGCTACCTCTAATGTGGACACCTAAACCTGGCTAGCTATACTGGGGGCACCTATACCTTACACACCTATACTGGGGGCACCTATACCTTACACACCTATACTGGGGGCACCTATACCTGAATACCTATACTGGGGGCACCTATACCTGAATACCTATACTTGGGTATAAATAGTCATTTATTTTTCACTCTTGAGAATCCACCCTTTCTGTGCATGGAGTTTGTATGTATTCCAGATGTCTATGTGGGTTTCCTCCAGGCACTCAGGTTTCCTCTCACATCCCCCAAACCTACAGATAAGTTGTCTTCCCCCTAAATTTGCTCTAGACTATGATAAATACACTACACCATACATACATAGTCATAAGACTCTGGTAGGGATTAAATTGTGAGCCCCTCTGAGGGACAGCTAAGTGACAAGACAATATACCTTGTACAGCGCTGCAGAAGATGTCGGCGTTTTAATTAATAATCAATTTTGCCTTCTGCCTTGGCTGACCTCTTGGATGGGGTTATGAGTCGGGAAAACCTCACCACCTCACCCTCCTCCCCCCCAACACACACACACACACACCCCTAATGACTTATACAAACCATGCAATTTTTGCATCAGCTTGACAGATTGAGCGATAGGTTTCAGCATGGCAGATCTGCTTCTAATTGAGAAAGGGAATGATTTTCAGATCAGTACTGCACAAAATCGACCCCTTTCTTCATCAGAAGCAGATCAGACATGCTGGAAATGACCGACTGATGGGAAAATTCCAGTTTAATCTAAAGTAATATATAGTAGCAAACATATCGGCGCCAAGGGACAACGGAACCGCCGCTGAGAAGAACAATGTCCAAAAGTTCAGAAGTCAGGCATACATCAAAGGTCAGCGCAGGTTTAGAAAGTCATATGTAGGGAATGGTAAATTCTTCACCACAATATATCAAATGCTCAGAGGTAGATATCCGCCAAACATCAAAACTAGAAAAGGCTTACCAGCTCCCAACAACCCACATTATAAGGTTGTAAAATGGCTCAGGTCAGAGATAACGTCCAGGGAACATCAGACGTCGTGAAGATCCAGTGGACATCCGTATGGAGGTAAAGTTTGAGGAATTTATATAGGAAAACAAAAATGGCAATATCTAAGCGTAACCCGTTTATTTAGATAAAATTTCTTTAAAAGGCAGTAGATATAAAAACGATAACTCACATACGGGGCCCATAAACAGGGAACCCCGGAAGATTAGCGCGCATGTAATGGTCAATCGTAGATCAATAGACAATGGTGCCGCCTGTTACCTTCCCGACCGGTTTCGCAGTCTTGCGTCATCAGGCGTCCCCTGACGCAAGACTGCGAAACCGGTCGGGAAGGTAATAGGCGGCACCATTGTCTATTGATCTACGATTGACCATTACATGCGCGCTAATCTTCCGGGGTTCCCTGTTTATGGGCCCCGTATGTGAGTTATCGTTTTTATATCTACTGCCTTTTAAAGAAATTTTATCTAAATAAACGGGTTACGCTTAGATATTGCCGTTTTTGTTTTCCTATATAAATTCCTGAAACTTTACCTCCATACGGATGTCCACTGGATCTTCACGACGTCTGATGTTCCCTGGATGGTTATCTCTGACCTGAGCCATTTTACAACCTTATAATGTGGGTTGTTGGGAGCTGGTAAGCCTTTTCTAGTTTTGATGTTTGGCGGATATCTACCTCTGAGCATTTGATATATTGTGGTGAAAAATTTACCATTCCCTACATATGACTTTCTAAACCTGCGCTGACCTTTGTAATCTAAAGTAATAACTTCCTCTCTACTCTCAAAGATTAGCCACAGCATGATGACCTTTAGGGGAAAAAATTATTACAATTAATGGAAACCCCAAAACAACCATCTTAACAGGATGAACTGTGCAAGGAGCACAGAAAGGGTTAAGTCTCTGGCCCATATGCAATTCCCTTTTTCACCTGAGTTTTCTTCTAGGTGATATTTTCAAATTTGTCAATAAAATGTCTTTTAAACCATCAGCAGGCAAAGAAATACTCAAAATAATTTTGCTAGTACCTTTTCACCTACCTTTTGGTACTTTTCTATTGCAAAGTGCAGAAAAAAAATATTTTAAATAGAAGATGAAAAATGATCTCCTAGGAGAAAACTCAGGAGGAAAAGTGAATTGCATATGGCCCTCTGCCTTTTCTACAGTAGAGAGCCATGGTGCTGTGAGTCACAGCTACTGATAAGGTTACTTACACTCTGACCAAGATAAACACACAGGACACACTGTAATTGATTTTTACAGCTATTATATGTGGAATGAAAACCTTTCATTGTGTGCTGTAAAAGAGTTTGGGTCCGCTTTAAGGCTCACAGGTTCTTTAAGCATCTAAATTCCCTATTAAAGCGGACCCAAACCAAACATTTTTTTTTAATTCATAATATGTGGTTGCACCACTGACACATACAAAGATAAATAAACTTTCCTTTAATTCTATGAGCATTTCAGTGCATGCTTTTCACCCTTCTCTTTTCATAACTAGGGTTGTACAGGTGGCAGCTATTACTTCTGAGCTTAGTAGGAGGTTTTAGATCATGGGTGTGTTTGTCATCAGCTACCCTCCCTCACAGGGGCGTCATCTATGTGAAATCTCACACAAGCTGAGATCACCTCCCCTGTGACATCATCAGTAGCAGCCTGTATTTTGTTTATCTCCTTCACCAGTCTGCCGGATTCTGTCCAGGCAATATGAAAGGAAGGGAGGGGTTCCTCCAATAAATGTAAAATATTTTACATTTGTCATCATGCAGCTGAAAAAAGGCTGCTATTTATTATTATAAGTTAGAAAATAGATTTTATTTCTGAAATCTTATATTTTTAATTTGGGTCCACTTTAAGTGATAATACTGCACATGAAGAAAGCCGCTCTGCTTATCTATCCCTGGAAGCTGCTGTTCTGTGTTCACTGCCATGGCAGCTCCCTTTTTGCTAGAGAGTATCACCTCAAGGTGACCACTAACGATACAATTTGGTAAACAATGGTTTACGAACTTTGATTCGTTTGACTGATCAGAAATAATCATTTGGGACCACTAACAGACAAAAAAAAATGTCCTAACCAATCCAATCAGCTTGAAGATATCAATCAAAAAATTGGATTGCATTATTCTGATTGGATTGTTTAGGAGATTTTTGTCCGTTAGTGGTCCCAAACTATCATTTCCGATCGTCCATACAAATAACAGTTTGTAAATGATTTCCGAATTGTATTGTTAGTGGCCTAAGGGCACTTTTCCACTTCCAGTATTTTGCGATCAGATCTCTATCGCTAGCAGATCGCAAAATGCTAGGTACAGTCAAAACCAATGGAAACAGCGGCGACTGTTTAAAATTAGCGTGATCCTTTGCAGCGCAATTGTCTCCCACGCACAATCACCCTGCTGTATTTTCCTTACGATTGAGCTCCTATTATTTGTGAATACGCAGGACTCAACAATTTGCCACAATTTTGTTTTTCTCCAGCACAAATTTAAAGCGCACAGTCCTCACGCCGGGCACCCAAATGATTTTGGTGAAAAGTGGTAGGGGTAATTAGGAAGAAAGACTATTGCATTGTGATTCCCATTGTGTTTCTCAGCGGAAAAGATCCCTAAGCATTGCAGGAACTACTGTATAGGATTTCACAATGTGACAGTGCACTGACAATCTTTGCTGCCTGAGCTAGCAGAGCCATGTCAGAAAGTCCCATTTTAAGCACATTCTAGTGCACAGAATAAAATGGTGTTTTCAACTCAGGAAGCATTGCACAATACGCAGGTGTCAGAAATTCCCCCATCGATGTTATGTATTGGGGAAATGTGGTTTATTTTGCATACTGTCATTGTGCAATCCCTGCAGGCCAACCTCAAGTTCTTCAAATGTGATCTATGAACAATCCTGCAATTACAACTTGTAGCCACACCTACGTACTACTCTTGGGGAGGAAGTAAGGGGGGGGGGGGGGGGGTCTTCTTCAAACATCTACATGGATTTGTTTCTGTACAGAGCTGGATAGTTGAGATACACTAACGGTAAGAGTCAATGCCACAGTAGTGGTCGTGTAGTTTTCATATCCACTTTTAACACCATTAGTGGCGATGTACAGCGCATTGTTACTAAACATTGGGGTGTATTAAAGGACTCATTACCATCTGTGCCTGAGTTTACCAGGCCTCCTTTGTTTGCATTTTAACAAGGACGAAACTTGTTCATTCCGATATGGGGTGCACCTGTCGCCCACAGGTCCCTTGGGTTTGTGGTTCTTTTCTGTGTCTCTATTCTCCTTCAAGGTGGTCCTCTTTTAAGGTGAGGCGTTCCTGTCTTAGGCACATAGCTTTGTGTCTACTCTGCTGTTTGTATTTCCGTTGCCTGGGTGATTTTGAGCATGTGATGCGGTTTTCCGCCACGGATGCGTATTTCCGCGTTTCATTTCCGCTTTAGATTCGAAAATTCGCCCGGTGGTGAAGATTTACATTTCTTAGCAGTGTTTTTTTCACCGACACATGGTTTTTTTGCAGTTTTGTTCAGTTTCCGCCTGGACAGAGGATACGCTTCTCCTAGTCATGATTTTAAACTTATGTTAAGCCTTTTTATTTATTTTTTTTTATTTATCAGATAGCGGCCTTTTTAAGTCCTGATTTCAAATGGACAAGCAACCAATGAGTGTAAGGGGAGTGGTCAATCTGGCAGTTTGTGAAGTTCCCCATCAGGTCCGCTCATTTGCATGCCTTGTACTTATTGGTTCATTGCAGGTTCATGATACACTATATATAAGGCTGGTGTTTTGCATTGTTTGCTGTGCTGCGTGGCGTGAACAAGAACCCTAGTGGCTCGAAACAGCGGGCTGTAGCCACTTGTGCAGCACTTTATATAACTTTTTACATGTTTTTCATACAATAAAGTGGATTTGATTGTAAAAAAAACTGTGCTGGATTGAAGTGGATTCTTTTTTCATGGCCAACTATTTTTGTGAATATTTTAACTTGTTCAAAAATGTGACAACAGGTCTCTTACATGCGCTAATTTTATTAACAATGCTCTGATCCAGGTGGGTGCCGGGGTTACCAGGAAGCTTCCCAAAAATGATGGTCTAGCTGAGGCCTAGTCACAAGGGTGAAGTCAGGACTTTGAGCAGATCATGGGATGCAATTGGCATAACCTTAGCACAATTCTACCATGGCCAGCAGGAAAATTTGTAGAACTTCACCCCAGGTGCCTAAACCTTCTTTGGCCAACCCCCCTCTATCACCTCATGCCCAAAATCAAACATCCCCCTAATCCCCACCTTCTCCCCCTTCATCTCAACTGTCCTTCAGGCAGTTTGGAGGCTGTAGGAGTACAGCAAGTAGCCAAGTTTGAATGGAGGTGAAGGAGTCTGCAGGTTGTGCAGCCCACCCGATCAGTGACCTGATACATCTCCATATAAGGCAGCAATATATACCAACTGTGAGAATCCGCTCAGCTGCCTGCGCAGGCAGGCAGGCTTTTGACCATTGTTTAGGTTTGCATGCTGCAGGACTCTGGAAAGGAGACCTTCTGTCAGTTTTGCAGCTTGTGTTGCTGAGGAATTTGCATATATTAGTCATGCAAATCCCTTACCTGCCTTCTTTTGATGACTGGCACTATAAAAGCATTCTGCTCCCAGAATACTTGGCTGGACATTTCCCTTTCATGGTCTGTTCCTGATGGACACTCCCGGAGTGTCAGCCATTCTTGTTTGTTAAAGTTATCTTAGTGTAATTCGTGGGAATGCACTAGGCAGTTTCCCTAGTGCAGTTAGGATTGCATTATCTGTTTTGCCTGTTCCGTCTGTCATGTGTTTGGATCGCACAAGCCCTAGCATTAGCGGCTGTGGATCCTTCTGATTGAGTCTGGAGTGTAGGTTGGAACAGCGGTTGTTTCTGCCTACCTCATCTGTTCTGTCTGCCGTGTGTTTGGATCGCACTCGCCCTAGCGTTAGAGGAGGTGGATCCTTCTGGTCTGAATCTGGGAGTTAACCTTGGCTGCGGTCGCTATTGGTTACTCCTTCTGTCTGTCGTGTGCTTGGATCACACTGCTCTGGCGGAAGAGCAGTGGGTCTTTTCTCATACTTGGTTCGCACTGGCTCTGACAGTAAGAGCAGTGGTTCCTGTGTGACCTTTTCCTGTTTGTTTGTCTGTTTGTTTACGCTTGCTGGTGCCTGCGGTAAGGCAACCGTGTAGCAAGCGTGTCTGTGTGGTGTCTGTCTTGTTTTGGTTAGTTAGGGCGGCATGCTTGTCCCCGGGTGCTTAACGCGCAGGGACCGTGCGTAAACGCGTTCACTGTTGCGAATGAGTGCGGTGGACGCGTTTAGCTAGCGTTTATTTTCCTTATCTTCTCATTGTGTGATTTTCTGTGCCTTTGCTACCCTTGTGCGCTGTCCTGCTCTGTCTTGTGTCTCTATCGGCAATCGCCAATCTTGCGATTGCGTTCACACTTTGTTTCCGCTGTTGTGTGTTCACTGTCGCTGGGTGGCGGCTAGATTGATGCACACACATACATCCTGTCCCTGTGCTCTTTCTCTTTAAGGGCTCTTCAGCCCCATTTGTCGGGTTCTGTACAATTCCCATCTGGCATCTGTGGCTGTGCAGTGGCGGTGTTCGCCTGCACTCCACAGCGCCATCTGCCGGTGGGAATTGCCCTCTGCGAGTGCATGCACCTAGCCTGGGTTTCCAAAAATTATACGCTGGTGGAGGGTTTTCGTTGTTGTCAGTGCGCGTCTTGTGCGCTGACCACGAAAACGACCCCGCCACCATTACACCAACATATTATATTATATTCCCAACACCATAATCATTACTAATATTATAAACAAAATTGTTAGAAGAAGAATGCTTGTAGTTGGTAGATTCACTCCCTACCCATTCAACTCGATACTGCCCACTTTGAGCAACACTACATGGGTGATGACCAGTGATATTGGTGATGTCCTGGAACTTGAATGCATTCCACAGTGCATCTCCGTTCATGGGGAAAGGGGCTCTAGAACACGTGTCAACATGTGGCACCATGTTCACTGCTCTGCAACCATAGACAGACAATCTGAGGAATGTACTGCAGATCCATAAGTAAACAGTGTACATGGGAACCATGACTTAAAGCAAGTCTGAAGTGATAAATATAATTAAAAAAAAGATACTTACCAAAACCTATAGAGCCCTCCCGTTATTCTCATGGTGTCCTCGTTCCCAAGTAGGCTCCTTGGTTTGAATCTCCTGCTGCGGGAGACTTTGGAAGAATTCCAGCTCCCGAAGACTGTTGGCTCTACACTCCGCATGCGAAGACTTCCGAAGTCTCCCCAACCCGAAAGAGCGCAGTCTACGGCCATACGGTCGTGGACTGCTAAGTGGGAGCCTGCGGGGGACTGTGGGGACCGGGAGCAGAACGGAAAGGCTCTATAGGACCCAGAGCGTTCCCTATACTTAAGTGAATATCTGTTTTTTTTAATTTTCATTCTCGCTTCAGACTCCCTTTAACCCCTTGATTACCAGCAGTCGCTAGCCCCTTTAAGAGACACTGAAGCGAGAATAAATCTCGCTTCAGTGCTTATATTCAGCAGGGGCATGTGTGCCCCTGCTAAAACGCCGCTATCCCGCGGCTTAACGGGGGTCCCTTACCCCCCAAACCCACCCCTGCAAAATCTACGACCAACTTGGTCGTAGATTTTTCTGCTTTTGAGGCAGGGCTAACGGCTGCAGCCCTGCCTCTCAGCGCCGTCTATCAGCGGCGCATCACCGCCTCTCCCCCGCCCCTCTCAGTCTTCCTTCGCTGAAGAGGCGGAGATACGTGCTGACAGACGCGCGTAAGGCAGGGCTGCGGCCATTAGCCCTGCCTCAATCAGGAAGTGATCCCCCGCTGCACGGAGGGGATTTGGGAGGTAAGGGAACCCCGTTTAGCCGCGGGATAGCGGCGTTTTAGCAGGGGCACACATGCCCCTGCTGAATATGAGCTCTGAAGCGAGATTTATTCTCTCTTCAGACTCTCTTTAAGGACCAGAGACTGCTGGTACTGCAAAACGGCACCTCTCGATTAATCTCCACATATACCCGCCGGTCACGCCGTTCTCCTATCATTGCAGGCCCTCTCTCTGCCGCTGTGATCACGCGGTCAGGAGCTAATGAAATCTGCTCCTGACTGGCTCACAGAGCTCTGCCGTCATATTGATGGCAGAACGAGTGAATTGCGGCAGGGGCAGAGCGTCATGATTGGCGGGACCGCGCAGCAGGGATGCTGAAATCTACGTCCAGACAGCCTCCAGCAGGACGTAGATTTTAAACACGCTGGTCTGGAAGCAGTTAAGAAATGAATAAATTCTAAAATTAACCATAGCTTACAGTAATTTAAAACCTATCCCAATAAGTGGTTATTTCCTGACTAATTTAAGAACACCAAAACAGAAAAATTTGGGCTTCCAACTGGATATTGCAGAGTAATAACCCTTTACAAGTACTGTATTAATGATCTGGTTTTGTGATATACTGGCTTCCTTTAATGGGACAATTTGAGAGACCTGGGGACTCCACTCTATTATGTTATTACTCCGGTCCTTGGCATCTTGTTACACTATCATTGACTACTATACCCATAATGGCTGGCTTAATGCAATGATCTTTTGTATGTTTTCCAACCCTTTCACAGGCACCATTTTCATTGTTTGATTGTGTGTTTTTTTTTTTTTCTACTGCTCTTTTTTGTATGTCATACCGGGTCCTGGTGAGTAGTCCATAAAAGATCTATAATAGAATGGGAAGAATAGGACTTTGATGTCTATTCCCAAGTCTGGGGACTTTGCTTTTGCAAACTGGAGGGCTGTTTTTACTGCTGCAGTAAAGCAACACACCTTTCTGCACACAAAATTCTAGGCAATTAACCATTTTTGTTCTCCAATCAAAAGAGCAAATTCTATTATAGGTGTACAGTACTTATTTTCAATGCCCAGGGGGCATTTTAACTTTACCCTTGGAAAGTGAATATTGCCGGGGTTGAGGGGAAAGTACTCTACTCCTTCTGAAAAGATGCCTCAGATGTTCTCATTCCTATTGGTTTAGTGAATGCCATAAGATCAGGACAGAATGGGCTTAACACCACTATCTTACGTTAATTTGTCTTCTCTGTATTTTGTCTGGTAAGAGGCCAGCAGATCTGAAAAATAAACTATAGATCATTTAGGATGTGCACAGGACATGATCATCATGAATCTGTCAGCTCTAGCATACTGTCTCTGGATGGTAAGAGGCTGTTGCCGGGGACATTATACTTTATTGCTTTAAAAATACATATATTCGTATCGCTTTCCTGATATTTAACAAAAACAAAAAACTAAGCAGTAAAATTTAACTGTCAAAAAAATCACCTTTTATCAAAAAATAGCCAGGTACTTATTCAAACTTTGAAAATAGTCTGTGATTATAATGCTTTGCTTTGAAATTAGGAAAGCTCATTCGGATTCCACTGGAATGAAATTTCCGCATTTCCGATCGGAACTCAGCATTTCTGAACAGAAATCTGATTTCTGCGGAAATACCACATTACCACATCTCGGTAATTTTAGCCCAGTCGCAGATCTCGGAAGTTTTTTGCCAATCAGAGAATGTAAAAAATGACCAAAAAAATACCTCATCGGAAATCCGCGGAATCGGTAATCAGAAGTCTGAAATCAGGATTCCAGCGGAATCAGAAATCTGCATTTCGGACCATCCCTATTTGAAGCCTTTCCAAAACCAGGATTTTTTTGATTTTGAAAACCTAGTGAAGTAAGGGGAGAGTTTAACTGAACGTTCAGAAATAAGTATTATTACTACTACAACCTATCTGAAACCTAGCAGTTCAAGAGGGTGCTGTCCACCCAATCATGTTAACAGAATTTCCCTATGGACTTTCTAACTACGTCCCCTCAACCATACTACAGCTGCTGCTACCTATGCCTGGCATATATCCTCTCCACTGTTTCGTTTGCAAAGGGAAAGGCACAGGCTGAACCTCTGAGAAAATTGCAGCCTATATCAGACAGTCAGCTGTGAAGGAAGTGGCCAGCTTCTGAGCTCCTAACCAAACATTATTTCTCTGGCCTTATAGATGTATGAGGCAAATTTATAAAATAAAAAAAAATCATATTTGCTTACCTGTTTTCTCCTAGAAGCCCATGTGTCCCTCGCCATAGCTCTGCTTTCAGCCGGTCGTCCGGGGTCCCCTCTGTAGTGGTCGGTGGTTTCTGAGCACACGCAGTCGCGCGGCCCTACACCCGTGGCCTGGAGCGCTCTGCACAGGCCCAGAAGTACTACACCTACGTTGAATGCTCCCGGGCATTAGAGCGGGCGAGCACAGAAGGTCAGGGACCCCGGGAGAATGGCTGAGAGCGGAGCTGTGGGGAGGGTCACACAGGCTTCTAGTGGCTGGAGAAAGCCCCTGAACTTTTACATCTGATTATTTTCTTTCCATTTTTTTTGGTTTAATTTGCATCATGCATCTGAAGAGTCTGCTGGGGGGGAGGGAGGAGTTTTTACAACTGATCTAGGAAAACATTTTGTCAGTGGTTTCCATTTTTATGTCAGCAGTTTATTGAAACAATATTGTAAAAGAGAATAAAACAACCATGGGGGGGGGGGGGGGAGGGGCATTCTTCTTGGCTATACAAAACCTGTTCACAAAGGGGTTAATGTAAAACATTAACAAAAAGCATTAACATCAAGATAGTGCAAGCACTTAACAAGCGGTTTGTTTTACTGGTTTGGAAAATGTTAATATTTTCACGTGTGGTTAACATGAGGACACCACAGAGATTACAAAGTACAAATGCGTTCTAACTGAAGCAGTTTGGATATTTTGCAGTCTAGTGATTTCCAGACAAAAACAATGTCCTCCCAATAAATGTATCCTCATGCAACCCAGTGTCCATAGTCTGACACTGAGGGGTATATGAATACAACTAGAAAAATGTTCATTTCTTTCTTTTTCTTTTCTTTTTTTTTTCCCCTTGAGCAAAGTTTGAAACTTTGGATTATATATAAATGTACGAGGCCGGTCTTTCTCACCCTTATTTGAGTTTAGAGTGATGCTTTTCTGTGTTGGATGAGACTGTTGTCCAATAATGCATTTTTTATTTGTTTGGGCTAAAAAAAGAAATATCCGGACACCTTATATGTTCTGATAATCCACTTACTCCAGAGGTATAAGTAGTTTATTTAACCACCCTGGCGTTCTGATTAAATCGCCAGGGTGGCTGCGGGAGGGTTTTTTTTAAATAAAAAAAAAACTATTTCATGCAGCCAACTGAAAGTTGGCTGCATGAAAGCCCACTAGAGGGCGCTCCGGAGGCGATCTTCCGATCGCCTCCGGCGCCCAGAATAAACAAGGAAGGCCGCAATAAGCGGCCTTCCTTGTTTTGCTTATATCGTCGCCATAGCGACGAGCGGAGTGACGTCATCGACGTCAGCCGACGTCCTGACGTCAGCCGCCTCCGATCCAGCCCTTAGCGCTGGCCGGAACTTTTTGTTCCGGCTACGCTGGGCTCAGGCGGCTGGGGGGACCCTCTTTCGCCGCTGCTCGCGGCGAATCGCCGCAGAGCGGCGGCGATCAGGCAGCACACGCGGCTGGCAAAGTGCCGGCTGCGTGTGCTGCTTTTTATTTGATGAAAATCGGCCCAGCAGGGCCTGAGCGGCGACCTCCGGCGGTGTTGGACGAGCTCAGCTCGTCCAGACCGCTCAGGTGGTTAACTAGCACATATGTAGATTTTCTTGTCTAAAGCTAGCCATACACTTATAAATTTCTACCCAATGTTCCAAAATGATAAATTCCTTTCTGAAAAGAATCAATTCGAAAGGAATCAATTCCTACCATACACTTCACATCAATTTCCAATAGATTCCAGCAGGGAATCAGTGGAAAATCGATAAACTGCAGAGTTGCACTGTTTGATGCAGTGCAAAGCTATAGGCCATCAATCTACCAATGCTCTTGCCCCGCCCTCAATTGGTTTCAATTTTCCATCTTGTCCAAACATTGTTCTATCAATTAATTTTTGTTTAAAATTGATCACAAATTGATCAATCTGACATTTTGGGGAATCGATGCCCAGCAGATGATTTGAATCTGCAAGGAATCGAATAAGAAAATCAGTGTATATGCGCAGCTTTAGGTGCTTTTTTGCACAATTTGGCCCTTTATCCCCTAAGTTTTTTCTTTTAAGAAACATTTTTTAATTTCCTGTTTAAAATAACTTTTAAGCACTCTGTATTTGAAAAAGTACCAAAAAATATGCGAAAAGTACATTCACAATTATTCTATTTTCTTGCTTGCCAGTGGCTTACAAAGCATTTTATTGATTACGTGTGAAAATGTCAACTAGGAGAAAAAGTGAATTGAATAAGGCTTTAGTGTTGTTTGAGACCAGTAAGCCTTAAAGTGGTCTGAAACTCTGACATAACCTTCAATAAAAAATGTTTTCCTACTCTTTATTACTCATACAGTTATCGTATTTGGTTTTGTACACATGTATTGTCTGTTTACAAATTACAAGTTTCCAAAGTGTAGTTAATCTTGCCCCGAAACCTGCCATTGCATTTTATTCAAACTGCTTTTAATTATAGATTACCATCTTCTAATTAGCTGTTCTGGGCCGCTTGTGTGCTTGAAGCACAGAGAGAGCTTCAGAGAGCTCCTTTTCACTTGTTACACTGTTTACACACCTGTATCAACATTGGAATGCAAACAAAGATACTGTTATCTCCTACCTGAATGTGGAATTAAAGCTGGATAGCAGGACAAAGTGCTTTGTTTAACCATTTCAGTGATGTTCTGCGGAAAAAAAAAATCTGGGATAGTTGCTTTCAAGCTGTGAGTAATCTTTTAGAGCAAAGTAGAAATGCTGACTTTCAGACCACTTTAAGCTTTAAATTTTAGGCTTATGAAATACGTTTTTATAGTTATAACTTTATGGTTTCATTCTTGCATCGGCAATTGATCCAATAATGAGTAGGGCGAATGTAATCCCTACCCCTGTCACAGTTTAATCTTCATTTCATAGGCTAAGGCTGGGTTTTTGAAAGTAATTCATTTACTTATCTGGATGTTTTTGAGTGCCCAGAGGAAACCCATCCAAATCCCAGGGTGACATACAAACTCCATGTAGACTTTAGGATCATCTCATTTTTTTTTTATCTTTACTGGAGAATCTTCTGTTTCCGTGTCATGGAGGCTGCCATCTTGCATTTTGGAAATTAAACCGTAAAGTTAGAGACAATGATTCTAAGTGACATGACAGCTGCTGCACACTAAGAGGGTTCTTTTTGCCTCTGCTGCTTCTCTAGTACCCTTTAAAGGGGAAGACCTGGGTTCAAATCTCAGATTTTCCTGTACAGTAAGCCAGCACCCATTCAGTAAGGAGTCCTTGGTCTAGACTCTTATTCTTAAGAAATGTTATTTTCTTGTCTTGTCTTTTAAAGCACACCTGAAGTGGGGAGGATATGGAAGCTTACCCATAAAAGCATGCAAGTTGCATTGTTTGTCTGTCCTGCTGATCCTCTGCCTCTAAGGCCTCTTTTCCATGAATTGTTAGGCAGTGAAATGCCTCTCAAACTCTCACAACTGCTCACTGCTGCCTGGTAACTGCTTGCTGAGCACACAGCTCAACAGTCCATGGAAAAGGGGCCTAAGGGTAGGATCAGACTGATTCCCTACAAGTGTTTTTTGTCATACGATTCTGCATATTTGGATGCGTTTCTAGCGCATGTGTGCACTGGCGTAACAATAGGGCCTGCAGCCCCTGCCCCCACGGGGGCGCTCGGGGAAGATTTGGGGGGCTGGAGGAGAGAAGAAGCTGATCCAGTCCCCCGACAGGTAACTATAAAAACTCCATGCCGCCCACTCTGCATATCCCGCTGAGCCTGCTAGGCTGGCGAGGGCACACTTAACCAGCGGCAGGAAAAATTTGGCTCCGTAGCCAAAATTTTAATTTATTTGGTTGCTAAAAGGCTCCTCTCTGCTCTAAAAGATGCGCGACTGCATAGTAACCTTTACAGAAAAAACAAAAACCTTTCCTTGTTCCAGCTTACAGAGCTCAGAGATGCTGCAGAGTGGTTACTTCCTGGTTTGCTGGGAGCATAGAAAGGGTTAAACTCCTGTTAACATGTTGGCTCTCAACACGTCAGACTCTGCAGACAGCTGTGAGCTCAAATTACACTAGCTCGTTACTTGCTGAGAAGGGAGAATTAGACCGGCGGTTCTCTATATCCACATGCAGGATACACAGGGTGGATTTCTCTGTGTTCTCCTTCTCTTCTGTGCAAGAGTTCAGGAGTTCAGTTCAGTTAAAGTTCAATTACAGGGAACTAAATATGTCAGCTTCCATATCCCTCTCATTTCAGGCTCTCTTTAATCAAGTTTTAATCAAGTGACCTATCACTCGGTTAAACACAGATATTCAGGAAATGTATCCCTGCTACTTGATATTTTAATGATAAAGGTCACAGAGGTCAGTGTCACATGTTTCACAGATTATCTGTGTTGTGTTAGTCTGTAACATTCACTGGAGTACAGCACAAAGGTGCATTGCTAACCCAGAACAAATAAGCTAGTGCACTACTCTTACACTCATGTAAATAGTCACTTGTATTTATTACGCTGGCTGGCATGAATGTGCTCCATGTGGCGTGTCACTCTGTGGTGCCAAGTGAAGCGATTAGTGTGGCTGTAAGCTCAGGCGCGGACCTCAGTCGCGCTCACGCTATTGGATAACATCACCAGGATATTCTACACCAACTAGGAACAGGTCCTCTTTTCTCACAGTACAAAGTTTTGGAATCCTGATGTGTTTTTCTGGAGAGAGTGAATTCCTTTTGTCAATATCTCACATTTTGGATCCATATTGTGAATAGAGAAGTTGTTGAAGCAGAGGTTAAGTTATTGGACCATTATGTACAGACACCTCAGTGGTGCCAAGGAGTGTTTGGTAGCTGTGAATAAGTAACTGTATTTAATACAGCGCGCCTGCTTGTTCTTTTGTGGGTTGGCTAATAATCTACAATAAAATAGGTTGAAGGCATGATTAATGCTATGTTGTTTCACACTGGGCTGAAAGCTGAGCATCTTTACTAGCAATGCTATTAAAGGGAGTCGGACCCCAAGCACTCAAAAAAAATAATGGAACTGGTACTTAAGTGGGGCTTCCTCCAGCCCACCATAGGTCGCCAGGTCTAATACAAAAAGACAACGGACTCCGGCACTCTCCATCAACTTCTTTATTCAGCCACGGAACTCAGGTACAAACAAATGCCCCTGTCAGGTCTCCCGGCATCCTCCTGCCTCCTCTCCCAGTCCCGCTGGCAGCTCCGTTACCGCCGGTGACTTTCGGGCAGAAGGTCATCTGGTTCTTCCTAAATGGAGACTCTCCACGTCATCACTCCGACAGCCACGTGTCATTGCGACGGCCGGAGTGACAGTCTTGCACGGTTCACCGGATCAGGACCTCGCGGCTTACGGGGGGCTGGAGGAAGCCCCAGGTAAGTACCAGTTTCATATTTTTTTTGAGTGCTCAGCGTCCCTTTAACCTTAAAGGGGCACTATTGCTAATCTGCTCATTTTAAGACTCTTTGACATAAATATGTGTTTGTAAAGCAATGTTACTGCCCAGTATGAACACTGACCAAAAGGTATTTCCACACTACCAATACCCACTGATAGCCAGGTAGTCACGACGGCAGATTTACCTTTCTGACGCCGACTGGGCTAATACATTATGTAGTAGGGGGATCCAGCTGTAACTGCTGCTTGAGCTGCCGTTGGTTTTCATCTATCAGCTCAGCTATGCTCTTCCAAACTTCTAACTGCACTATCGTGCAGTTACTGTGCTCAGCGCAGCCGCCAGACAGCGCCGCATGGCTCTGTTTATGCGCTGCCCGGAAAGGACCCCTTATGGGAAGCTGGCAAAAGCCGAAGTCGGGTTACCAGGGCGACGGACAACAATAGGTGTCCGTGTCTTTGCCAGCTTCCCATAAGGGGTCCTTTCCGGGCAGCGCATAAACATACAGCCATACGGCGCTGTCCTGTGCTGTACGGCGGCTGCGCTGAGCACAGTAACTGCACGATAGTGCAGTTAGAAGTTTGGAAGAGCATAGCTGAGCTGATAGATGAAAACCAACGGCAGCTCAAGCAGCAGTTACAGCTGGATCCCCCTACTACATATTGTATTAGCCCAGTCGGCGTCAGAAAGGTAAATCTGCCGTCGTGACTACCTGGCTATCAGTGGGTATTGGTAGTGTGGAAATACCTTTTTGGTCAGTGTTCATACTTGGCAGTAACATTGCTTTACTAACACATTTATGTTAAAGAGTCTTAAAATAAGCAGATTAGCAATAGTGCCCCTTTAAACTGGAATTCCAGGCACTTGTACTTTAGGTAGGGGTTAAAGTGGACCTGAACTCTAGCACACAAAAGTTAAGCCTGTCTAATTCCCCCTTATCTATGACAAATCACCACTGTAATCTGATCTCTCAACTGTCAGCTCAGGAATCTCATCTGCCTCGGCAGAACAGCTAATTTGTAAACCTAGGATGTTAACTGTCTACTTCCTGCTTTCATGGAAGCAATTCATACTCTCTGCAGATTTAGTGCAGGATTTGCATCAGCTGTAACAAAGAAATGTTTTTTTTCCCCTGTAAAGGTTATGCTGTTGTTTATCTTTAGTGCAGAGAGAAAGTTCTGAGTTCAGATCTGATTTAGGGATTAACTAAGTGATTACACAAAACAAAACTATAAATTCCTTTTGTAGTGGATGGCTAAAAATGCAGTTTGCTCATTGTTTATAAGAAATTCTCACAATTGCCATCAATGCTAGTTGAGCTGGATCTCCATGTTCCATGTTTCCAAGGAGTTCTTCTTCTTTCCTTTTGTTAATTTATTACTGTGTGTTTTATATAGCGCTGGTCTCTTCCACGGCACTATACAGAGTACATAGTCCTGTCTGTAAGGGCTGGGACCCATTACAACAATTTTTGGCAGAGTTTTTGATCGCAGACAATCGCCAGCAATTTTAAAAAAAATGATTTGCCAATGTAGTTAAATGGTGAACCTACTAGTGCGATTACAATTAGGGTTATTTGCAATCACATGCAGCATTACAGGTGCTTTTGCCCTCAATGCTGTGTATAGAAGTGCTGCAAAATTGCTTTAAAAAGCGATTTTGAACAAATTTGGGGGCAAAGTGTTTCGATTTTTAAAAAAGGGTAATTATACTTACCCAGGGTCCCCATGTCCAGCTTTTGCCCGTAGCCCCACCCCCTAGCAGAAGAGGTCTTAGACGCTTCTCTAATTAGTCCTAGAGAAGCACCTATGACCTTTTTCATTAGGGCGCAGGGCAACCGATGGAAGCCGGATGTAGGGACACCTGGTAAGTAAAAAGTATAACGTTTATTAACCCCTTAACGACCGCCTAATGCTGATGATAGGTGTCGGCAGGTCTAAGTGGTGTTTCCATGGGAACGGCCACTCGTTCGAGCGGCCGTTCCATGTCAGTTGACAGAGGGTGTCTCCGTGAACAGCCTGCGAGCCTCCGATCGCGGCTCGCAGATGGGAGACTCGCAGGCGAAATGGGAGGGAGGGAGGAATATCGCTGCGAAGTGGGGCTTTGAGGAGCCCCCCCCCCCACTCTGCCACACAGAGCGTCGGCGATCAGACCCCCCCCCCAGCAGGACTTCCCCCGAGTGGGGGAAAAAGGGGGAAGTCTGATCGCCCTGCCACAATCCTGATCTCATCTGTGCTGCGGGCTGGAGAGTCCACGTAGCACAGATCAGCCAATACAGCCCTGGTCCTTAAGACCCAAAAACAAACAAACAAAAAAACCTCAAAATATTAGTGCTGTACAGCTACTCTGATTCAAAATCTTAATGAATGCAGGTGTGACCGCAGGAAACGAGGGGGGGGGGGGGGGGGTTACCTTACCTAGAACTCTGTGGGATCCTATACGTATCATTTCCCTCACATGCAACGTATGAGATGCATTCCACCATTTACTACCGGATTTCCTCCTCCTGCCTTGGAGGAAGTGCGCTAGTGAATCATGGAACGAGTCACATACGGCGCATGCGAGGGGAATGATACTGATAGGATCCCACGGACCCGGTGTAGATAAAGGACTGGCGGGGTTCACAAAATGTATTAGTTCAGGAGGTGGGGGATAACCACATACTACCTTTTTTTTAATTCTACCTTTTCTGTGTTTAAGGGTTTTAACAAAAAATAATAAAAAAAAAAAATTGGCTGCTTATTCTTATGAGCATGTCCCTGCCCATGTGCCTATTCTGTATGGTGATTAAATATATATATTTTTTTAGTAGTGTCTGAATCAAACACCCGAAACAAGCATTTGGCAAACCCAGTCCAAACCTCTGATCTGCATGCTTGTTCAGGGTTTGTGACTAAAAGTATTGGAGGCAGATGATCTGCAGGACAGCCAGGCAACTGGTTAAAAGGAGATGCATATGGCAGCCTCCATATCTGTCTCACTTCGGTTGTATTTTAAAACCTATAAACAAGTTTATTTGGTAATGCAGCTCTAAGCACAGCTGCTATGTAAAAAGTGCACTAAACCTCAGCTATCATTCAGAAATGTTTTTTAAGCTGATGTGATCTTTGCTTTACTAGTTCAAATTCACAACCTGCTGACCCCATGGACTTCAGCATGGCAGCCAGACAATCTTTCCCACAAGTGTTCAAAACTCCTGCTCTATTTACACATCCTCTCCAATAGACAGACCTCCAGTAATCTATGTTCATTCATGTAGCGCTTCTGATCCAAAGTATCCGATTGTTTTGCTGAGCAATCAAACAGATTGCTCAGCAAAACCAAAAACAAAGCCAGAAGTTGTATTGTTTGTTTTATTGATTCTATCTAAGAGAAACCATAACTGGGAGGAACAGTCTTCTTTAATTACCGTTCAGTCTCACCACTTTTCTTCCAAACTGCTGGAACGCCACATCTATTCAGAAGTGTCTGACTTTCTCACTGCTGACTCTTTGTTGGACCCTCTCCAGTCTGACTTCCGCTCTCAGCATTCCACAGAAACTACCTCCTCACTGCAAAATCCAAAGGCCAATGCTCCGTACTAATACTCCTTGAACTTCCCTCTGCCTTTGACTCTGTTGATCAGACCCTTTTGTCACTGGGGATCATTCCTAGCGCATTCCTGGATCCACTCTGACCTGTCTGGATATTCCTTCACAGCGTCCTACTCTAATACTCCTCTTCACGTCTGCTGTCTGTTGTACCACAAGGTTTCATCCTTGCACCTCTTCACTTGGCCACTTTAGTGATGATTGTAATAAAAAAAATTACGATTTCGCTAAATTTTGCGTAAATTATCTCAACATTTCCAGAATTTGACCCTTCCTTTCAGGGCCGGCCCTAGACTTTTTGCCGCCTGAGGCAAATTTAGGAGAGAATTGCTGCCGCTGCCGCCCCCCCCCTCCCCGCCCGTCCGTGGGTGCGGGGGGGGGGGGCGGCCGCCGAGCCGGAGGGGTAGCGGGCAGGTCGGGGTTATTGGGCCTAGCGATGGGGAGGAGGGTCGGACCCCCCCCTCCCTCGCCTGGGTCCCCTGATCTGCGCTTCCCTCCAGCTGTAATTAGGAAGCAGCTGCTTGCAGATCGTAAGAGGCAACGGGCGGGGAGGACTCACCTTATCCGCGTTCCATCGTGCGCTCCACTGACGTCACTTCCTGCATCGCCGTCCACTTACAATACAGTGGGCGGCGATGCAGGAAGTGACGTCAGTGGAGCGCGGAAAAGGTGAGTCCACCCCCCCCCCCCCCGTTGCCTCTTACGATCTGCAAGCGGCTGCTTCCTAATTACAGCTGGAGGGGAGCGTAGATCGGGGGACCCAGGCGAGGGAGGGGGGGTGGGGTTCCCACCCCCTCCCCACCGCTAGGCCCAATACCCCCGACCTGCCCGCTACCCCTCCGGCTCGGCGGCCGGCCCCCCCGGGCGGGTGCCGCCCCTAGAAGTTTGCCGCCTGAGGCAAATGTTTCACACCGCCTCATGAGCGGGCCGGCCCTGCTTCCTTTCACAGGAGGCAACCAAAATGCTTGTACATGTTCTAATTATATTCTGTCTTGACTACTATAACACCCTACTGTGCCATCTACCTAAAACCAGACTGGCAGCTCTCCAGTCCCTACTGAACTCTGCCAACGTCGTCCCTCTCTCCATTGGCTTTACACAAGTTGTCAACTCCTTACATTTCCTTACTAATCTTCAGATACCATCTCACCTGGAATATTTGTTGCTCCTGGCAGACCATCTTGTCCTCTAATTTAGTCACCTCATCTCACTCCCACATTCAGGACTTGTTGGGAGCATCACCTCTTCTTTGAAACGCTCTCCCACAGCCAATCCATCATGCTCTGAGCCTTTCAAAACACTACATTCTCTCAAAACACACCTGTACAAACAAGCCTATAATTTACTATAGGTAGCATTGGAAGTTTGACTCGTCCACCAACCCCGTGTCTCCTTCCCTAATGTCTCCCACCCACTACCCTATACTAGAGGCCTGCAGTGGGTCGGGTACCCACGGGTAACACGAAATGTGGGTCGGGTTCGGGTACCCGAATTTATTTAAGCTGCGGGTAGCGAGGTGCGGGTAGCGGTCTGCGGGTGCGGGTTGCGGGTAGTGAAAACAAACAAGTTAATTCTGACTGTTTATTTTGCTTACTTTACTTTAAATGTTACTTTAAAATGTGCACTTTAGAAGAAAATGTAAAAAAGTGGGTAGCGGGCCTGCGGGTCGGGTGCGAGTAGCGGTTGTGTGGGTCGGGTGCGGGTAGTGGGGTGCGGGTCGGGTGCGGGAATGAAAGTGGACCCACGCAGGCCTCTACCCTATACATTTTAAGCTCACAAAGGCATGGAACTCCTCCTAGTGTTTCTTATTCTGCTGTAATTTGTCATATGAACATGCACCAATACTGATGTCTAAAACCACACATTAACAATGTCTGTATTTGTATTGCTGGGTGTCCTGATTGGCGTACATATGAAGTAGCCGCCGGGAGACTTGGGCATAGCATACAGCCGATATACAGCTTAACCTGCTCCTGCACAAGTCCCAGCGGTGTTAATTACTATTCCTCCTCCAGGTCCACGTGGATGGGGGAATTACAGTGTTTTAAATGTAACTTCAGCTCCAACATCTGGTGCCGAAGTTACTATGTGCGGCTATAATCGGGATTCCTATTATGGTCTATGGTGGCGCTGGCTGTGCCCAAATCTCCTGCGCTGTTATTACAGCGCTCGTTCTGATTGTACAAAGTTTTGAACCTCTCATATATCGATGTTCCTCACTATTTGTTTTGTACCATGTACAGTGCTATGAAGATGTTGGGACTATGTAAATAATAATAAAAAATAATCGAGCCAATGCTGAGCTGACTTCCTTTTCAAAATGATTGCCCAGCTATTGTGCTGATCCTGTGCCTGGAATATATTTAGGATTTAGGATTACTGTGTGGTTGGGTGATCCTTCTTGGTACCTGGGAAACCGCTTCCTGCTGTTGGTAGCAAGTGGCTGGAAGTCCAAGCTAAGCCTCAGCCAGCGTATTTTAAAAACTTTTTCTTTGCAAAAAGCACAAGACATTGGTAATGAATAAAATTTCCTGCATTGCTTATTAATATACCGTATATTTCAAACTGGGAGGGTAAATATCAGAATACATAAAAAAAAAATTAAGGGTGCAGGGTAATACTGATAGTAGAATTATTAGCAATTCTAGATCCGTAACACACTCAGAAATACCACCCCCCCCCCCCCCCATTAGCTGCTAGGCAGTGTTAAGGTTTTTATAATGGATTGACATGGACCTGTTAAAATGCCCAGCTTGCATACCTCCTTGGGTCATGTGTACTGTATGTTGTGAGTCTACAAGCTAAGCTGTGGAGTCTGAGCGGCAATACATCCTCCTCAGTGCTTGGCTGAAAAGGACATGTCACATATACATGACTTCATGGCGCAAAAGGGAAGTATGGTGCTTTTCAGGCAGTGTTTACACAGCAGGATAGAGGCATAACCTTATGGTTTTAATATCCATCTAAGCAACAGAACAGAGCAGGTAGGAAGCATCTGTTAAGTCACAATGTTCTTCTAACTTTCTAAAGTTGAAAAGGGAAAAACAAGTTGGAAAAGTTCCAGTGTCAGTCACATGTTAAATGGTATGGGCTGCATATTTTTCAAGATAACACAGATAACAGCTTTTGTAAACTTGCTTTGAATTGGATCTGTCACGTGTTTTTCCTCCTCCCTCACTTTGATATCCTATAAATAGTTTGTCTTTTGAACATTTACATAGAGGAAATCATCATTCAGCCATTGTTCATACTTCTCTTGTTGTAATCTGTATTTAAAGCGGATCTGAGATGAAAAACTAGCTATAACAAGTAACTTATATATCTTATCTAAAGTTTAGATAGTTTACACAGCATATCTATCTGCAAACAGCTTCAAAAAGTTTGATTATTTCTTCCTGTAGTACAATGACAGCAGCCATGTTGTTGTAAACATTACACAGAGGCAGGCTTATCTGCATTTTGAGCAAAAAACCTAATCCCCTCCTCCTCCCTCCTCCCCTCTGCCTCTGAAATCTCTGGCTAGTAATACATCCCCCTCCACCTGCCCAGACTGAGCTCCCATGAGCCCTTGCCACTCTCTGAAAGTGCCTTGGATCTCTGAAAACCTGTGGGCGTGGCTTGTTTAGTTTATAGGAAATTAGAGTATTAAAACAAAAACAAACTATTTGGCTTGAGTAATGCCCTATAAACAATATGAAAGGATCCACTTTAACAACCACATTCTTGTGTAGATGTTAAGTAAGATGCATTACCAGCTATAACCACAGGGTGTGCAGTAGTTTAGTAGCAATGTTCTTACTACTTCCTGTGTCTGTGAGTGATGACTAAATATGTTGTAATCTTGGTGTGTTAGCAGCCAAGAGGGCCATTAGCCATGGGGTCTGCTGATTAATAGGTTTCTCCTGCATTCTACATTGCTGTGCACCAAGAAACTGGTTTATAATAGCCTTTCTATCATATCCATATTTTATTTGCAGCACAAGGCAATTATAGACTATGTGGAGTCAGTCACATTTAAAGATAAACATATTTTATACACTGTTGATCATGGTTTATATTGGTTGCAGTGCAATGATATTCAGATGCCAAAGACTTCATCAGAGTTGTTGATCTGAGATTAGCAGTAAACACTCATATTGTTTAGTCTGTACATATCGGCCTCATAAAAGTGTATCTGTTTTTTGTTAAGCGTTTACTTCGTTTCAATGACTCAGCACCTAATATAAATTAAACACTGGGGTGGCCTTGCTATACTGCATAATTTTACTTCACAAGAAAGGCGGGCAGCATGGTGGCGTAGTGGTCTGTACTCTTGCCTTGCAGTGCTGGGCCTTGCTGGGAAATCAAATGGTTCATAGTGCAACATGTATGATAAAACCACAAGTTTATTCAAATTTTGCACACGCTCTTCCGCATAAAAATCAGACATTGAGTTTTTGTCCTGAGGTGAACCCTAAAGGGATACTTAAGTCTAAAAAAAAAAATGATTTTTACTCACCTGGGGCATCCCTCAACCCCCTGAAGCTGTATGGTGCCCTAGCAGCCTCGCTCCGATCCTCCTGTCCCCGCCGGCGGCTACTTCCGGGTTCGTCAACAGCTGCTGATAGGCTGGGAACGCGAGTGATTATCCGCGTTCCCAGCCGCTATATCACCCTCTATGCTGCTATAGCGTATATGTAAAGTAAAAATCATTTTTTTTTTAGACTTAAGTATCCCTTTAAAGTGTACCCGAGGTGACATGTGACATGATGAGATAAACATGTGTTTGTACAGTACTAAACATATTAATAACCAGGGAGTTTTACTTTTTTTAGCTGCCTGAAATAGTTAATTTTTAAGGCTGGAAATGACAGCTTCTGTCTTGTCAGGAGCTTGTCAGGAATATAGTAAACATCACTGATAAGCAAATTACAGCCATAAAAGTTTTTTGTAACAAAATACATTTTCTACATATTTCTGAGAGCAGATGGAGAGAGAAAGGGTCAATATAGTTCATGTATTTTCATTTAGTGACACTTAATAGACTGCAACTGAGCAGAGACAACAAAACATTCAATTGACTTTCTAAATGTTTAAATATAAAATAAAATCCTGGGATGTCTTAAGTCATTTTTAGAAGTAGGAGGATAAATATAATTGTTTATCTCATCAGTTTATTTTCACCTCGGGTTCACTTTAAAGGGAACCTAAACTGAGAAGGATATGGATTTTTCCTTTTAAAATAATACCAGTTGCCTGACTCTCCTGCTGATCCTGTGTCTCTAATACTTGCCACAGCCCCTCAACAAGCATGCAGATCAGGTGCTCAGACTGAAGAATGCGAGTTTCAGGTGTGTGATGCAACCACTACTACAGTCAGAGATCAGCCAGCAACTGCTATTGTTTAAAAGGAAACATCAATATCCCTCTCAGTTAACGTTTCCTTTATAATATGTGGTGATTTAAAAATCGAAAATCAGATTAATGTCTGTTTTGATCGTAAGGTGAGGGGAGCCCATTTAAAGTGGACCCAAATTAAAAATCTGAGATTTCAGAAATAAAATCTATTTTCTAAATAATAATAATAGATAGCAGCCTTTTTTCCACTGCATGATGACAAATATAAAATATTTTACATTTATTGGAGGAACCCCTCCCTTCCTTTCATACTGCCGGGACAGAATCCGGCAATCTGGTGGAGTAGGTGGTGTCCGGCAAAGGAGGAATTGCTAATGGCTGCCACCTGTATAACCCTAGTTATGAAAAGAGAAGGGTGAAAAGCATGCACTGAAATGCTGATAGGCTTGAAGGAGTGTTTATTTATCTTTGTATGTGCCAGAGTGGTGCAACTTAATATTTTGAATTAAAAAAAATGTTTGGTTTGGGTCCGCTTTAATGCCCCACATGCGACTTTTGTGATCCAACAGATTCCTGAGTCAGTTAAACAAAGGATATCCATGGTGGTGGAGGCAACAATATTAGCATAGAGGGCGCTGATTAAGACAACTTTTTGCTTGTATATACTATAACCTATCTGAAACCTACAAGTTTGAGAGGGTGCTGTCCACCTATAAGGAACTTGCCTGTGAATGCAGATGTTTGTGCCAAGAACTGGGCGGAATCCGCCGCTTCTGGGTCTCGGCGCTTGTTCCCCGCTGATGACGTGCAGGCCGCACTTCCTGATAGGCGGAGGGTGCGTTCTCAGTACGCCCTCCGCAAAGGTAAACTATAGTCAGCTGACTGCGGTCAGCTGACAGTTCAGCGTCACCTGACTGTGCGGCTGACACTTGGCGGGTGCATGTGCTGTGATTGGATGTGTGGCGTGTGACCGGCCACTGATTGGATGATTATTTAAATGCGCAGAGTGCTCCCAGTCATCACCGTGATAAGCATAGCTGTGGCTATTTGCTGGGTGCGCACTCATATTGTCTGAACTATCTGGAATTGACCTTGGCTTGTATTTGACCATTCTTGTCTGCTGTTTACTAACCCTTTCTTGTACCTGGATACTCTTGTCTGCTGCCTGGACCGACCTTTGCTTGTTACCTGGATACTCCTTGCCTGCTGCCTGGACCGACCCTTGTTTGTTTCCTGGATACTTTTGCATGCTACCTGAACTGACCCTTGCCTGTTGCTGGATAATCTTGCATGCTGACCTTGCATGAACTCTCTTGCTTGCTGCTTGGATCATCCACTGCCTGTTTCCTGAACTATCTGTCATTACTGACAATCAACACTGAGGGCCTCATCCTCCTAATGACAAGGTGCTAGTCTTGTGTGATACTTATGAACTATTCAACTGTGCTATACTTGCCTCAGTGGGGTTCTGGCGGGTTATTGTCCTCTCTACTTAAGTCTGCATGCCTTGCATGTTAAGATCTGGGGTTAACTGTAGTCAGGAGACAAAGTGTCCTGTTCACGCGGGGGCTTGTCTATAGGTGAAGACCGTGGGTCGGGCTCAGAGCTGTAGCACTAGATTAGGCCATGGAGACTGATTGGGGACATAACGTGTCAAGCCTGACACCACCTGAATTTCCCTATGAACTTTCTTGCTGGCTGACTTCAACTATACTAGCGCTAATTCTCCCTACATTAGCATGTGATCAATATGGTGTTCCACCATCTGGGTTTTGCAGAAGGCCTTACCAACTGGCTGAAGTAATAGAACATCAAACAAGCCTAGAGGCCAGTTTCGGAAGGTGTCATATCTATATGGCTTCATATCCGATAATAGCATTGGTACTTTTTCAGTCTTCTGGTTTTAATGGTCCTATGAGCTATGAACAGAACAAGCAGAAAGCACCTGCAAATTTGCAACATGCCTCCAAGTTCCCAATGTGTTAAAAAAATAAGATATGCAGAGTTCAAAAGTCGATGGCGAGCTACACGGCACACAGCACGGCATTTTGTTTATAACTTGACTGGTGAATGATTACTTGTTTTTTTTTTTGGGGGGGGGGGGGGGGGGGGTTATGGTCCTAGAAATATGCTATTTCTTTAGGATGCACATAGATAACACTTTATTTACACAATTTTATATACACATTTGTCACACATCCATACATCATTTCCAAGAAAAAGCAGAGTATGTGAAATCAGTACAAATTGTATTAAAAGTGAACCCTAATTAAACATTTAATCTTGCCTTGCCGATAAAAAAAAAAAAAAAATATATATATATATATATATATATATATATATATATATATATATATATATATATATATATATATATATATATATATATATATATATATATATATATATATATATATATATATATAATCAAAAAAAATAATATAATAACTATAATTGCTGGCTTAAGCCTCTTCTCTCTGCCTTCCCCACCCGTCCTGCCAGGATTGTGTTGCATGCTGGGACAACTACTACATGTGCTCTCGGAATAGTATCTGCAAACAAAACTTCAGAGAAATCACATGCATTTGTATTTTTTTGTTTGCAGTTTCAAAGAGGGATTGTCGGCTACAAAATCCAATTCCATTTACCCACTGCTCTGTGTTCATTGTGCAGCCTGCAGCCGTACCCTGCATTGCAAGCACTCCAATCTATTCAGAAAGGTTTCTGCTGTAATACCTCTTATCTGTCAGTCTGACTCTATTTGGTACGTTGCTGACGAGAAGGAAGCTTGTCATCACCCCTCCCACATTCCTGCCCCTCACTGAATGGCTGAGGACAGTTAAGTGTTACATGAGGATGAAATGTGATATTGCTGTGCTCACATGTTAACAACGCAAGCTAGCTATGACCAGGCAGATTCTAGGAGAATAAAAAAAAAAAAGTAAAGGAGGAAGTGACATCAGGGTTGGCTTCAGTCAGAGGGAAGCAAGATGGCAAATGCCTGAAACAGAATTCTCTTTATTTATTTACTATATAAAATTCATTGAAATCAAAATGTGGACAGTACAATACATATTTTATGTAAGTAGAACAAGTATTTATCTATATCATATCTTATGGGTTTTTTTTCTGGCATAGTATGGCTGTCCCTGCTGCTTTAAAGAGATGTTGGTAGCCTGAATTTCATGCAGGTACCCACATATCAAACAATATGGTCAAAGTTGCTTTCTTTTTATTTTTGGTTCCTCTTTAATTTTTTTAGGACTATTAGAAATGGATTTTGTACTTTCAGTTTGTTTAAAATGTTGCCAAACTACCATAAAAATATTTACATTTTTCAAAATAAAACTGGTGAATAGAAGCCATTTTGACTCTGTGTAACAATGATACTATCTACACTTTCTGTGACACAAAGTAGAAAGAGAATGGTCCACATTAATGACTTCCTCATAAATCAAGAGGTGCAGTTCATATAGGTTCCACAAAACACATTTAAAATGGTGATGCAACAAATTTTGCCTTAGGGCCTGTTTACAGTGGGGCAGTTTGAGTACACCAAATAGATAACACTTACAGGAAACGTTGTTACATAATGATTCAGGATACCCATTTTTACCTCCATAATCCTGGTTTCAGCAGCATCTGAGAGGCTTCTTATATCTATATTGCTTTATAGCCTTGTATAACCCCTCCCTCACTGTGATGTTTAGCCCAGGCAATGATGTCATGTGATGTTCCTGCTGAGGAAAAGGAGAAAATCCACAGCGAGTCACCTTGCTAGCAGTAAAGATGCTGTTTCTCTGTTAAATTTAACCTCCCTGGCGTTCTATTAAGATCGCCAGGGAGGCTGTGGGAGGGTTTTTTTTTTTAATAAAAAAAACTATTTCATGCAGCCAACTGAAAGTTGGCTGCATGAAAGCCCACTAGAGGGCGCTCCGGATGCGTTCTTCTGATCGCCTCCGGCGGCCAGAAGTAACACAGAAGGCCGCAACGAGCGACCTTCCATGTTTCGCTTACCTCGTCGCCGCCTCCCATCCAGCCCTTAGCGCTGGCCGGAACTTTTTGTTCCGGCTACGCTGGGCTCAGGCGGCTGGGGGGACCCTCTTTCGCCGCTGCGTGCGGCGGATCGCCGCGCTGCAGCGGCGATCAGGTAGCACACGCGGCTGGCAAAGGGCCGGCTGCGTGTGCTGCTTTTTATTTGAGCCAAATCGGCCCAGCAGGGCCTGAGCGGCAGGCTCCGGCGGTACTGGACGAGCTGAGCTTGTCCAGACCGCTCAGCAGGTTATTAATGGTAAAGGTGGAAAACAATAATTTTCTCTCCCAGCTTTCCACGTCCATCAGTGAGAGAACAAAAAATTGTGTATGTAGATACTACTTGATGAATAAAGGGTAATTAAAGAATGGCTAACATCCTACAAAAACAATATTTGGACTTTATTGGTAAATTCTTCCTTTTTTAAGAAGACACAATTTTTATTCTCTTTACCAGGATGCAATATTGGGATTCATTCATTAATCATTATTGCGCTCGTAAATTACGCGTGCTAGTGCCTGACCATGATACTGTTGCTATGTTAATTGACGTAGTAACAATCACACTAGTTAAGTGTCACAGTGCTGGACTAGCGCATGAAATTTACAGTGAGCATGCACACCTTTATCCCAATCAGTAGCTGATACCCCCTTTTACATGAGAAATAGAATGATTTTCACAAACAGACCATCAGGGGGCGCTGTGTGACTAATTTTGTGCTGAAATCCCTCCCACAAAAGGCTCTGAATACCGCGGTACTCTGGGCAAACTGCCACAATGTAACAATGTTCACAGACAGGAAATGGCTGTTTAAAGCTGTCTGTAAAGCCAGAGCAGCTAGAAACAGCTACATAACGTGCCCACAGTAACAATGTCACCATGTAATACATGTCAGAATGTGAATCTGGGAGAGGAAAGATTTTACAATGAGCAAACACTGACTAAATCGTTTATACATAATTATTGTAAAAATGAAGCACTTTTTTTATTAAATTATTTTCACTGGAGTTCCTCTTTAAAGAGAACCAGAGACGAAGCACCCTCATGTATTTTACCATATATATATATATATATATCAATGGGAACATAACTGTAAACACCTACTCTGCTCTCCCCCTCGTGACTTTGCTTTCCTGCCACGAGGATACATAGCAGGAAAGCAGAGCCAGATGGGGGCAGGCTTGGGCTTGAAAAGACATCACAGAAGACTGACTCAGCTATAATCATTACGGGTGTGGGAAGGGGGGGGGGGGTCTCAAGCTAGTGAATGCTCAGTCGGAGATTTTATCAGAGCTGATAACAAGAAGACTGAGCAGTGAAAAATGAAACAAAGAGCAGAGTGGGTGTTTATGGTCATGTTCCCATTAATATATATGGTAAAAACATGAAGGTGCTTCATCTCTGGTTCTCTCTAGGAGCGCACTGTACACTGCCGGTAGCAATTAACTCATGCTCCACAATTTACCTCGCGCTGAACAGCGTGATAAAGATTAATGAACCAACCTAATTGTTCTTTAATGTCTAAAGTTACTAATGGTATTTTCATTTTGTATATTTGTCATGCAAAATGTATTTTGTATTTTTCTTTGTGGCACTCCCAGCCTTTTTGCAGCGATGAAACTGTTGCTTCAGAGTTCAAAGAGCCCATTCTTACATGCAATCCAAGAAAGCAAATTGATCCAATCCTGTGCAGTGGAAATGATTCCTTCGAGCGGCGAAGCAAGGGATCAGTAGTGATTAGAAAATCTCGATAACCCAGACTTTCTCATAGAAAACTCATGTTTCTATTCCCACTAGTGCGAAGCAATTCTTGCTGTATTTCTGTATGATTTTCAGCTTGCTAATTGAACAGAGCCTAAATAATCCAACATGCATACAGACAGTTTCTGATTGGTTGCTCCTCATCAGTGCTTGGCATGGGTTAATGTGGTTCTATGGGGTAGGACTTGACACACCCAGAGTTACAGAGAATCCAGCAATCTCATGGTGAACCAGAACTCATAGGAGTATGTAAAGGGCTACAAAGGACCAAAATGCTCTCTTACTAAAATGCTATATAAAGCAGAAATTTGCCTTCTTAAAACAGTCATAAAATGTCTCAATTGCATCCAGCTGGTCAATCTCTAATGTGAATTACACTGGAGAAGTCTCACTATCTTACGGCAATATTTACTCCTCACTGAAAAATGATGATAATAGTTGAGTGAAGCTGAATGTGCACATACAGGAAAAGGCCAAGAAGCTGATGCAACGCCACCTGTGCATAGATGGTGGGGGAGATTATTTCCCTGTAAACAAATGGGATCCTCCCTTTGGCACAATTAACTCTGAGAGTTGCCAATGTGTTCTTGTAGCCTATTGAGAATCTTCTGCCAGGAATCCTGTCTCTGCATCTGCATCTGTTGGTTGAGAAAAAAATAATAATAAAAAAATAAAATAAAAATATACAGTATATAGCACAGAACTTATTTGGGAAGCAGGAAAAAAGGGCACATATGGCTAAAGGACAAAAAGGGCGCACCCATAGGCTGCAATGCAGAATATCGGGTATTGGGCGCCAGAGAGGAACTAAGGGTGCTCGACAAATAGCGGTTACAGGGATTGCGATAACAAAACTTTTCGATAACAGAATGAGGTTTTATGACAAATATCGTTTACAAATTCGCTTTGATTTTCGGGTTTAACTTATTTTATCGTTTTTAAATTTCGCTTTCAGGAGTGTAATAAGTACATTTTTGTTTTCATAAGTACTGCTTAAACCGGCCTGGATTTACCCCACAGGAGCCTATAGGCACAGATGTCCTGACACCTTAGACTTCACCCTCCATGAACCTACAAACCCCTTCCGGCACCACAAGTGTGCTGGCTGGCCCCGCTGTCACTTCTCCCTTAGTTCCCTTGCCCATCATAGGTAGCTGCAGGTACCACTTTGTATTAAGTAGCCAGAAGTACCCTCAGTATTAAGTATCTAGAGGTACCCCCAAGTATTAGGTGGCTAGAGCAGGGTTAGTAACCTCTCATTCATACTCTCATCAGAACTCTGAATAGGGCAGGAAGGAGGGTTGCACTCGGGGATGGGAGTGAGCCGCCTTCCCATCATCAAGCGCCTGTAGGCACGTGCCTACAGTGCCTTATGGTAAATCCGGCCCTGTGCTTAAATATAGTTTTCAAGCTTATTGTATTACAAATATATCACTTTTTGTATTAACCTTGTTTTCAGAATTAGAATTATAATGCGAAAACTATTGTTTCAGATTTATTATTTTACTAATCTATATCGCTTTTAATATTACCAGTATTTTAAGATTTTTAATGCTTACGTGATTGTAAGGCTATTTATTCTATTACAAATATATAACTTTACTATTCATAATATTTCTAATGTGTACATGATTGTAAGGCAATTTATTGTATTAAAAATATATATAAATTCTCTTAATGTTATTTGTAGTGTGAAGTATTTTACGGTATCAAATATATTATTGTTTCTATGTGTGTAAGGGTGTTTGTGCAGTGGGGATGGATAGGGTTAGGCACCACCAGGGGGGGGTCTTAGGGTTAGGTACCACCAGGGGGTGGTTAGAGTTAGGTACCACCTGGGGGTGGTTAGGGTTAGGCACCACCAGGGGGGTCTTAGCATTAGGCACCACCAGGGGGGTCTTAGTGTTAGGCACCACCAGGGGTTGGTTAGGGTTAGGCACTACCAGGGGAGTTTTAGGGTTAGGCATCACCAGGGGGGTGGTTAGGGTTAGGTACCACCAGGGGGTGGTTAGGCACCACCAGGGGGGTGGTTAGGGTTAGGCACCACCAGGGGGTGGTTAGGGTTAGGCACCACCAGGGGGGTCTTAGCGTTAGGCACCACCAGGGGTTGGTTAGGCATCACGGGGGGGGGGGGGTTAGGCACCACCAGGGGGATTTTAGGGTTAGGAACCACCGGGGGGGGGGAGGGTCTAGGGTTTAGGGAAATGTACAGGGAGGCCCTTTCCAGACTGGCACGATATCTATTAGATGCCACAAGCCAGTTCACCTCTTTGGGGGACACCATCCAGCCCTGCATCGGCGGGCCGGATGAAATGGCCACGCAGGGCAGATGTGGCCCGTGGGCTATAGTTTGTCCACCCCTGGTCTAGCAGGAGAATCCTGCCTATTTAAACCGTCTAGGCTGTGACATCACTGGGGAGGGCAGGGAGAATCTCTATCTCTATCTCTATCTCGTGTTTCTAATGCAGAAACCAGGATAATTAAAGGACAACTGAAGTAAGAGGGATATATACCATATTTATTTCCTTTTAAAAATACCAGTTGCCTGGCAGCCCTGCTGATCTGTTGGGCTGCAGCAGTGTCTGAATCACACACCTGAAACTAGCATGCAGTTAATCTTGTCAGATCGGACAATAATGTCAGAAACACCCCTGATCTGCTGCATGCTTGTTCAGGGTTTGTGGCTAAAAGTATTAGGATCCGCAGGATAGCCGGGCAACTGGTATTGCTTAATAGGAAATACATATGACAGCCTCCACGTACCCCTCCCTACAGTTGTCCTTTAAAGCGGAATGAAACCCAGCATTTCTTCATTGCTCTAATAGATTTACAGCATATTATATAAAACCAGCATTTTTTTTTCTAGAACAGCATTCAAAGGATTACACACAGGACTTAAGGCCACATACACACATCAGACTATAGTCTTTGGAAAATAAAAGATCACAGACCAATCTTACCCCATTCCATGTAGTATGAGAGCCATACTCTACACAGTCTATTCTATGGAGCTGAACTCCCTATCAGATAAAACCTATGCAAGATGCTGCACACACAGATGCTGTACAGACACAAAATATCAGTATCTGCAAAAGATCTGTTCCTGCCAAAAATCCATTCCTGCAAATTGCAATGATAGTCTATGAGATCTGCAGATCATCATACACACATGATTTAACTGACATTCATCTGCAGATCAAGCAATCATCCGCAGCTCTGAAAATCCATCCTGGTGGATCTGATCTGCAGATGAATGTCAGTTAAATCATGTGTGTATGATGATCTGCAGATCTCATAGACTATCATTGCAATTTGCAGGAATGGATTTTTGGCAGGAACAGATCTTTTGCAGCTACAGATCTTTTGTGTCTGTACAGCATCTGTGTGTGCAGCATCTTGCATAGGTTTTATCTGATAGGGAGTTCAGCTCCATAGAATAGACTGTGTAGAGTATGGCTCTCATACTACATGGAATGGGGTAAGATTGGTCTGTGATCTTTCACTTTCCAAAGACTATGGTCTGATGTGTGTATGTGGCCTTAGAATTTCCCTGCCAGCAAAGCTGGACGCATCCAAGTGCAGATAACGTTATCTTGTATTTAACCACTTGCTGACCGTGCACTCATACCGCGCGTCGGCAAAGTGGCAGCTGCAGGACCAGAGACGCAGTTCTGCGTCGCCGGCTGCAGGCTAATTAATCAGGAAGCAGCCGCTCGCGCGAGCGGCTGCTTCCTGTCAATTCACGGCGGGGGGCTCCGTGAATAGCCTGCGGGCCGCCGATCGCGGCTCGCAGGCTAAATGTAAACACAAGCGGAAATAATCCGCTTTGTTTACATTGTACGGCGCTGCTGCGCAGCAGCACCGTAAGGCAGATTGGCGATCCCCGGCCAATCAGCGGCCGGGGATCGCCGTCATGTGACAGGGGACGTCCTGTCACTGGCTGCACAGGACTGATGGCGTCCTGTGCAGCCCGGATCACCGGGGGGGCCAGGTAGGAGAGAGAGGGGGGGAATTTCGCCGCGGAGGGGGGCTTTGAGGTGCGCCCCCCCCGCAACACCCAGGCAGGCAGGAGCGATCAGACCCCCCCTGCACATCATCCCCCTAGTGGGGAAAAAAGGGGGGTGATCTGGTCGCTCTGCCTGCACCCTGATCTGTGCTGGGGGCTGCACAGCCCACCCAGCACAGATCAGCTAAAACAGTGCTGGTCCTTAAGGGGGGGGGGGGGGGGGTAAAGGGTGGGTCCTCAAGTGGTTAAAGTGGATCTGAGATAAACGTTTACTCATTGCATAATTGTGTTCCTTTCATACAGTTTATAGGGCATTCCTCAAGGCAAGTACTTTTTTTGTTTTGTTTTAATGTTCTAATTCCCTATAAACTAAACAAGCCTCGCCCACAGCTTCTTTTGTGCCTTGGCACTGTAGCAAGGGGTGTATGGGAGCTCAGTTTGGGCAGGAGGAGGTTACTAGCCATTGATTTCAGAGGCAGAGGGGAGGAGGAGAGGGGACTGAATTTACACACAGGCAAGCTGATAGCATCTCCAGCTCTCAGCCTGTGACAATGTGACAAACAGAACATGGCTGCCCTCAAACTTTTGAAGCTGTTTGCAGCTAGATATGCAGCTATATTTTTTATTGAATATTATGTCAGGGTTTTATACCGCTTTAAAGTAAAAGTGGAATTTTTGGTGATCCTTTAATTTTATTTGCTTACAGTATATTTATAATTTTTATTATGCTGATATTACACGAAATACTATAGGGCTACCAAAATGTCAAAGCCTACACTTTTATAATCTTTAAATAATCCTTGCGCACCTGTTTGCCTTTCTCCTTGCATATCTTGCACAACACAACTACCTAAATAGAACTTTAGTCCTAATTACAGGACAGGCAGGGTACTAATTACAGACGTAGAATAATATGTGGTAGGGAGATTCTGGACAGGCAGAATTAGTAGAGACTGATGACAATTGTGATGTGTCAATAATGTCTGAAGGGAGAGAACACACACTTATTTTATAACCGCCCACCTAGGGATAAACTTTAACATAATAGCTGAATAAGTGAAAGAGACAGGTTTGCCTCCAACACGCTCCTATTATAACTGAGGATCACACCTCTGAAAAAGAACCAAACTATGCATTTTTATAACTGATTTTATTCAATTTGATAGCATAGCTCCCAACTGTCCCTCTGTGGGAACCCAATCCCTCTGTCCCTCTTTCTTCCTTCTTTCAGGGCTGATGTACAGATGCAGATCTTTGTAAATTATATGTATTTTTGTACTGAAAAATGTGTGACTGTAAACTTTATTTCCATCCTTTAAATTGTTAGTTTAAAATGTTAATATAAAGGATAATGAACCAGGATAAAAACGACATGTGTGGTTTGAATTATAAAACATTTTTGTTATGAAATCTTTATGGGATGCATGACAAGGGGTGTGGTAGGGGCGTGATTAGGGGTGTGGAAGGGTTATGTGTCCCTCTTTGTTATCTATAAGAATGGTGTATACCATTGTCTGAGTTATGTACTCGGTGTGTGTTTCTTACTTTGTACACCGCCACGGAATATATTGGCGCTTTATAAATTAATAACTTACATTTTATATTCATTACATCTTTAAAACTGAAGCCTTCATTGTTTTTCATTGTCCAGATGATAAAGAAGACACAGATCCTCGCAGGACCTACACATTGGATGACTATTTTGGAGATCAGCTGCGAACAAGATCATACGGGCTGCGGTGGCTCACAGGTACTGGTTGTTGCTGACTCGTACTTCACATGATCAGCCCACTGAAATATGATGGATCTTGACTGGCAGGGTCACTTGTTGAACTTCAGCAGTGTCCACTCCAGTCCCCACCACAGTTCTTATAGTTACCAACCTTGTGCCCTTAAGAGACCTGAGAACTCAACAGAGATCACATAACTTCCAACCGTCCCTCTTTGAGAGCAAAATCCCTTCTTACATAGGGGTAGCAATCACCCCTGCGACTCCTGCCATTGCAAGGGGGCCCAGAGGCTTTGGGGGCCCCTCCACCTCTCCCTCCCCAACATCAAGTGCTGCCAATTACCAAAGAAACATCCCCATTCATTCAGGTCTGGTGTAAAGACCCTTATAATGCATGCATTTAATGTATCTCCTAAAAGGATCTTTTATATTGTATGAAACTCTAGTTCCAGCCTCCGAATTTAATCTATTTCTTGTCTCCAAGTGTTCGTAAGGTTTTAGCATTGGGGCCACCATGTCCCTGAAATGTCTCTGAAACATTTTATGCATAACTGGATTCATGGTGAGGACATGGCTCTAGATGGGAGGGGCAGACATGTCTTTTGCCCAAAATGTATGTAAAGATCTTCAGATTAGGCTTACATGGAGGGACCTTTGAAATGACCCAGGTGCTAAATACAGTAGTGTTCCAGGGCAGTATATCCATGATTAGGTTTGACTTTACTACCTGGGAAATCGTACTATGGGCTTGATTCACTAAGACAAATAGCATGCCTTATCAGAACGCTACGAACGCTACGAAGGGGCTCAGGGCAGGATGAGTGGAGCTCTACTGATTGTCAATTAGCAGGCATAAGTTCGCCATGCTACTCGGATAAGGCGTGTTAACTTTGATAAGGCATGCTATTTGTCTTAGTGAATCAAGCCCTATATGTGCTAGACTCTGTCTGAACAATTATTTTAGCTTTAGACTTTGAAATGAAAGTGTATGGACTGTGTACAAGGTTTTATTGTAACTCCGATCCCCCACCACCCATACAAATTAAGTAGTCCACATTTACTTAAAGTAGACCTTAACTCTTGCACAGGACGGAAGAAAGTCGCGACATGTCTGCGCTTAGAGGTAACGCACTGTAAGCAGTGAGTTACCACATCGCAAAATTTTCAACGCAACGATAACGTCACACTGTGAACGGCCCATATCATTGCAGTGCGGTAAGCTGCATTAGAAGACTTTATAACGCAGGTCCACAACGTGTCACTGTGAATACGACCTAAAGGTTGTTATGCTGTTGCTTATCTTTTAGAGCAGAGAGGAAGTTCTGAGTTCAGGTCTGCTTTAAATACCATCCAAGTAACTTTTTGCATATTCCAAATTACGAGTTGTTTTTACTATGGTAGTGATAAAGAAATTGATATAAAGAGACCTTAACAAATACCAATACACCTGTGTTCTTTATTACTACCCCAAGCCTGGTGGGGTAGTGTCCTAGTGGGTAGTACTTTTTGTACTTCCCACTTTGTGGACATTCCAGGGTGGGTGACAGGAGGTAAAGTCAGCTTAGGCTTCTACCCTCAGCCCAAGGGTGTATGTAAGCAGAAGCGCATTTTGAGGGAGGGGCAAGGTTTTGTGACCTGTTCTTTCTAAAGCTATGCACTGGTGTCAGAGTATACCACGGCAAAGGGGATGTCTGCAGCATTTTTCAGATGGATATTGCAGAATATAATTAATCAGTTATACTTGTAATAAAAGGCCACTTTAAGGCAGCATTTATTTCATTTGTGTCCTTGGCTTAAAGCAGCAGGGAGAGCCCTACTATCCCAGGCAAAATTAAATACATATATAAGTAGTTAACTACTTGTTCTACTTACATAACAGATGTATTGTACTGTCCACATTTTGATTTCAGTAAATTTTCTATAGTAAATAAAGAGAATTCTGTTCATGGCATTTGCCATCTTGGTTCCCTCTGACTGAAGCCAATACTAATGTGATTTCTTCCCTTACTTTTTTTGTTCTTCTAGAAACTGCACTGTCATAGCTAGCTTGCTTTGTAAACACACGTGAGCACAGAATAGATCAGATTTCAGCAGCTCACTGAATTGCCCTCAACCAATCAGTGAGGCCCAGAAATGCGGGAGGGGTGATGACAAGCTTCCTTCTCGTTGGCAATGGCAAGAATAGAGCCATGCTGACTGAGATAAAATTTTTTACAGCAGAAACCTTTCTGAATAGATTGGAGTGCTTGCAATGCAGTGTAAGGTTGCAGGCTGCATATTAAACATAGAGCAGTGGGTAAATGGAATTTGATTTTGAGGCTGATAATTCCTCTTTAAAGCAGACGAGATGTGTGGTGAAGACCTGAGGGAGGGAGCCTAGCTCTAAAATATTATATGTGTTTTTAGATCAACAAAGGTAAAGCTATGGGAATCTATAGACCAGTTAAGTCCTTTTTTTCTTTTCCAGATAAGGACTATCTGCACCGGACAAGAGAGAACAACGTGCTCATCTTTGATGTGGATGCAGCAACCTCAAGACAGATTATTACCAACTCCACCATAGTATGCAACCTTTCTCCACCCCCTCCTCCCCTCCAACAGAGTATTAAAGGGAATGCATGATTAAAATTCATCCTAAGATCTATAGCTAAGTATACCATCAAACCTAGCTCACTTCTAATTTTAAGAACTAAACTTAAAGCGGATCCTAGATGAAAAACAACTATAACAAGTAAATGGAGCAAATCTAGCTGCAAACCGTTTTAATAGAAAATTATTATTTCTTCCTGTGATACAATGACAGCAGCCATGTTGCTTGTAAACATTACACAGAGGCAGGCTTATCCGTATCTTGAGCAAAAAAACCTAATCTCCCTTCCTCCTCCCTCCTCCCCTCTGCCTCTGAAATCAATGGCTAGTAACACCACCTCCTTCTCCTGCCCAGACTGAGCTCCCATGAGCCCTTGCTACTGCCAAGGCTCTCTGAAAACCTGTGGGTGTGGTTTATTTCGTTTATAGGGAATTAGAGTATTAAAACAAAAACAAAGTATTTGGCTTGAGGAATGCCCTATAAACAATAGGAAATGAACACAATTATGCAATGAGTAAAAGTTCACCTCGGACCCACTTTAAGGCAAAACTACAGATCATGGATTCTCCCAGTGAAATTATAATATGGTTCCCATTCTCGTTTTACTGGACTCCCTAACCCCTCCCACTTATGAATGTGATGCCTGGTGGGGAGAAAAGCCCAACCCCTGTGTCATCTTCAAGGCCTATCTCCTGAGCTCCCCCAGTAGCTGCCTATCCTTCTCACAATCCCCACATTGCAGAGAAGCATAGTGTTGGTGTTGGCTTCTTATCTCCTTCAGGGTCAGGTCCAATGTATTGTTCTCTCATGCAGCTGCCTTTGCTTCTGCATTTTTTATGAGGTCACACAACCCACAGGAAGACTCAAGACCAGGAGGTAGAGAATAGGTGGCAGCAGCTAAGGATGGATTAGAACTGGTGCTACAATATATTTCAAGCCAGCAACACTGCAGTGTTTCTCTGAAAAGTAGGGAAGAAGGATAAAAGGCCAGCTGTCTTATGTGTAAGCCCTAGCAAGGGAAGGATGGAATAAATCTGACCCCTGTTGGCTGTGGATGCTTCCCCCTGGTAGATACACCACTGCTACTGACCACAACCCTTGGGGCGTGTTCACACTGCAATTGGTGTACACCACTCTGGACCCCCTCTTCCCTTCTGCTGCCTTAAATTTCCCCCCTTGAAACTATTTGTTTGTAAACCAGAAGTGACATCACCAGGAGGTGTTTTTCTATGTTTTCGTTTTTGTCTTTTTTTTTCAATGTGACGAGACAGATATCGGTTCGGGATTGTAAATTTTAGTTAAATTACTTTGTGCCATTAAAGTTGTTCTTTGTTCTTCTCTTCTCAGAATAACAATAATGCATCCTATTATGATTTGTCTGCGACTCAGAATTATGCACTGTTGCAGTACAGCTATGAAAAGGTAAACCAGCAGCAATTTACAATATTAGTTTTCTATCAGGGGTTAACCGATGTAATAAATTAACACGTAACTGAAATGTGTGAAGTGGTAGATCATGAAGACACAAACGGACACCTTTAGGCACTTACTATGGTTTTTATTTTATTTGTGAAAGGTGCCTAAAGGTGTCCGTTTGTGTCTTCATGATCTACCACTTCACACATTTCAGTTATGTGTTAATTTATTACATGGGACTGTAAGTCATCCTCGTGTATAAGTTCACTCCAATATTTGACCCTCCTTGAGCTGGATTTTTTTTTATTTGACTCAAGTATAAGTCTACCCAGCAAAGTTAGTGGCTGTACTTGGGGACCAGGAAGAATTAACAGCTGCACTTTGAGACCAGAGGAGGGGTTATTGGCTGTAATTAAGGGCCAGGAGGGGTTAATGACTGCAATATTTTATGCAGCACGGGGTTAATGACTGCATAAAATATTGCAGCCATGAACCCCTCCTGTCCCTTAATTACAGCCAATAACTCCTACAGGCCCCCTAATGCAGCAATTATTCAATCCCCCTTCCTGCAGCCCAGTATTTCCCCCTGTCCCTTTCCTTGTTAACTGTTGTGGCCAGGACTTTCAGACCTGTGCTTTTCTTGCAATTTCCTTTGTGAAGAGTGTCACTTACCACAGGGTAAATAGCTGCAAATGAGAATGTCAGTAATGGTAAATACATTAGTGTGCTTAGGGCTCTTTCACATCTGAGGCCGTTTTTGTGATTTTAACATAAAGTCAAAACTTTGCGTTAAGGTAAAATGAAAGTCCATAGACTTTCATTTTACCTTTCACATCTGACGCTGCGTTTTGGCCCATTGCGGCTCGATGTACCCGGACCATTTTAATCGTCAGGAGGCGACATTTTTCCGCTGGGTTAATTAATAACTACCGCCGCTGATTGCGTCGTACCGCTACATCACTATTTTAGTCACAAGTCATGCTGATTGGATAACGGCTAAAGAATAAGATTGCCTCGTTTGTCATAATTTGAAGTTCTAACTGGGGAAAGCTTGAAGCAGAGGCATTAGCATATGTTCTGAATGCATGACCTCCAGTTTGGCAGTGCTACACTGCATCATTTTGGAGGCTGTGGGACCCCTAATTAGTATTATTCTAAGCTATATCCATTCAGTTTAGTGTGTGTGTGTGTGTGTGTGTGTACGTGTGTGTACGTGTGTGTGTGTGTACCAGTGCAGTGACCATTTTCCCCTCCTTCTTTTTTTAGTTATGGAGATACTCGAACACTGCTTCTTATAGAATTCTAAATGTTCAGACTGGGTAAGATCTTTAATTCCATGAGTAATAATTGTACAATGAAAATGTATTAGTAGATCAATGTATTAGATGGGCAATTGAAGAGCATTCATATACAGGCAAGTTTCAAAGACCCAAAGCATAAGCAACCTGTGCTTATAGATATATCGCATTTCATGTTGGTTGTAGGTGAAATCAATGCCAGAATGGCCTATCCTTTGAAACTGTGCTCAAGCAATTAATTCTCCAGTAATGCTGAGCAGGGCTAACCTTACTGTGCTTTCCTTGCTGGCTATCTCTCTTACCCCTCCTCTGGCTGCTCATGCCCTCTTCCATCTGGTTTGTCTTGTGCCCCCACCATGTTTAATGTTTCAATCACATGCTGCACATCTTCTGTTCCAGTACCTCTGTCCTCCATGGCTTGAAAGTGAATTCATAGGAGGAGTGGGTGGGAGAAGCATGAATACACATAACGGGAGTTGGGGGGTTATTCAGGGATGAACAGCCTCTTTCATGGCAGTGAAGAGATGTGGACGTGGTCTTAAAGAGACCATGTAGTGATTCTCGCAAATTATTGTTCTATTCTGGAGCAAAAGGCTCCACTTTTTTTTTTTTTTTTTTTTTACCTTGACTAATCCTAAATCCAACATCTCCATATCTTATGCCAAAGTAGTAGTAAGTAGGCTTTTTGATCTTTCAGCCTCTTACACACTTCTAGGAGTTCTGGTTCACCATGATCTTGCTGGGCAATTTGTAATTTCTTATCCCATAACACTAAACCTCCTGCACTGTTGCCCAATCTAAACCAAATATCCCTACCAGGAAGGGAACAGTTGAGGAAGGGAACAGTTTGTTAATTATTCCCTCTAATTATATCCAATATAGAGGTGATCAAGTCATTACCATCACAGCAGCAATGAAGAGCTATAACAGTGGTTGAAAGAGCACGTGAGTAAGGAGAGGGAGGAGGAGTGGGCCGCCACAGCCCCCAGGTCCCCCAGCGGTTGCAGGGGCTACTGGAATACCCCTGGGCAGCTCATATGGAACCGATACATCAGATTCTGCAGCTCTAGTCCGCAAAGTGAGCTGACCAGGGCCAGAGTTACCATAAGGCATTGTAGGCACGTGCCTACAGGTGCCTGATGATAGAAAGGCATCTCACTCTGCTCCTCAAGTGTCTTTCTCCCTCCTTTCCTATTCAACTTAATACTGAGGGTAGGTATCTCTGGCCATCTAATGCTAAGGGACACCTGTAGCTACCTATGAAGGGCAAGGTAAGTAAGGAAGAAGTAACAGCTGGGCCAGCCAGCACACTTGCGGTGCATTTTAGCGGGTGTTTGTAGGTTCATGGAGGGTGAAGTCTTGGGTGCCCGGACATCTGTGCCTATAGGCTCCTGGGATGTAAATCCGGGCCTGGAGCTGACACTATGCACTGGTGACCTCATCTAAATGAGGTATGTAGAACATGGCAAGGTAAAGCTTAGCTAAGCTTTGGTCTCAGCTTTCCACAGAGCTCTGTTTCCATATAAAGGCAGCTTGCAGGTTGTGTTAGCTGACTGGAATAATGGCTTCTTGACAACTGAAAGAAAGTGGCTTTTATAGACTTGTTTGGAGATGTTAGTTTTTATTTGATTGTTTTTATCCCTTGTTAGATACACACCTTTTATCTCTTTTTATGATAAAGTTTTCCATTAAAACTGACCAGAGTAATAGATAATTTCCTGTATCATAAAATCTTGCACAAGTAGCTGTAAAGTGTTGATTGCTGTGATTACATGCATAACACCCCATTAACTTTCAGAAATTATGGAATTTACGTCAGTTTCATAGATCGTCTAAACAACCTATTCTACCTTTAGCCAATCACGAAACCTTTGCTCACCACCCACAATGTGTTTATTTCCTAGGACGCTGGTTACTGCAAATGAGTTACCTACCAATATCCAGTATATTACATGGTCTCCTGTAGGTAATAAGCTGGTAAGTTCACCAAACAATGGGCTCAACTCAGAGCTTTATTTCTCTTCTCTTCTGAGCTGAGGGAAATCTTCCAGTCCCTGGCAGTCTATACGTTCCTTCTCTGTAGTTCTGCTGCCCTCAAAGGTGTCACTGCCCCCTCTGTAAGATCCCTGACCATAGCAGAGTATTTTGTACTTGGCTTGTTAACCATTTCACGGTTCCCAACTTAGATTTTAGAGTATGCGTCTGACTGGCATAGGTAGAGTAGGGACCATTTCTGAGTTTCATGCTCAGTCAATTCTGGTTCTTATAAAGGAACTTTAGCGAAAAGGGGAAAATCAATACAATGCCAAATGAGAAGCTAAAAAATAGAAGACCGATCAAGAAATGATTGAGATTTGCCATGCAATTTGTTCATGCTGTTTGAGCCACAATTAGCCCCCCTCACGTTCTCTTTACTACTGGCAGACATGAAAAGAACTAGACAGCAGTGCAACAACTGTCATTATCTATAACCACACTAACTAACATTATGATAGGCCTAAAGATCGTTTTTTTATTTTTATTTTTTATAGATCTACATATGTACTGAGTGCGTTACTGCTTGCTTGGCAGTTGGAAACAGCTGTTATTTCACACTATGCAACAAGTTTCACAGACCGGAAACTGTCAGGACCATGGTCATGACATCACACTATGGGGGGTGGGGTCACCACAATATCAGCCATACAAACCCCCCGATCTATTCAAGAAAAGGTAAAGATTTCTCAGGGAAAAGGGGGTATCAGCTTATGATCGGGATAAAGTTCAAACCTGGGTTAACGTTCCTCTTTAAGCTACGCAAACATGCTAGATTAAACTCTGCTAAAAATCCACCATGTGTAAAGGTGCCCCAAGGCCCCTAAAAATGTCATGATCATTCAAAGGTAGGATTTTCCAATATCCACCAACTCTGTTGATCTATCCCATGCCGGGTCTTGTCTTGCTATGGCATTTCCTCTTCTTGGTCAACCCAAAGTTTCTGCTGCTGCCTCAAACTTTCTCTCAAAAGACCATCTTTGTGTACAATCTTATTGATGAACTCTTGGATGCTACGGGTTGCAGCATGCTCAAGTGAGGCTATTTTTATGGGGGGGTCCTAATAAAGTTCTTGGTGAGTGTACAGAACTTGCCTACTTTTATTTAGTATAACGTGATAGTCCTGTAGCCATCCAGGAGCTATGTATGATCCTTGTACTTTTTACCACCCTAGGCATATGTATGGCAATACAACCTTTACATAAGGAATTCTCCAGAGGAGCCGAGTGTCCAAATCACCAGCAACGGAGAGGAAAACAAGATCCTAAATGCAATCCCAGACTGGGTGTATGAAGGTATCATTTTAAATTAAAGTATAAAAGTGTAAATTTAAGGTTGCACTCAGGCCAGTACAAAAGGATAAGAGGAGCCCCAGGACCAGATAGCCTCTCTACCCTCGTTAAAAAAAAAAATTCAAAATACACTGGTTCCCTCTTGGCTCTTGGCTTGCTTAAATTCTATTCCTAAATGCCCCACTAGCCGCCACTAGCCCCACAATTTTTAGCAGCTAAAATTCTGGTACTTTCCAAACTGGGGAAAAGAGCCCCATAATGCTAAGCACTACCGGTTCCGTTGTTCGTCTTAATTTTTAAATTATAAAATTCTCACCTCTATAACGGCTACTCATTTAAGATCTTTTCACATGGAAATTTTCATTTTGGCATGACTTAAAATTTTCACAAAAAATTTGGAACTTTTGCAAAATATTAATTCTCTAAAAATGTTTTTTTCATGCCTATTGGCTTGAATGCATTTGGTGAAAATTAGTTTTCTCATGCTCAAAATTTTCACGTATGTTCTCATTTTCATGACGTTTTTGCAAAATTTTTGGTGATACAAAACTATATTATCTGCTCATTCTAGTCATTGGCGGTTTCAGAGTTTGTAGTCCTGTTGCGAATACCTTTCATGTCATGTATCCCCGTTGATATTTCATGTATATAGCTGTCTGTTCCATCAACTTGTAAGCAAACCAGGTATAAGTCTGACGAAGGCTATACAGTCGAAAGCTTGCTTACTCTTATTCTTTTAAGTTAGCCAATAAATGGTTTCATCCTGATGGTAAACATCTTGCTTTATTGATGGCTAACACGGTACAATACTCTACTGCTACTCCTAATACCTTTTCATGTATCTCACACCCCACTGCTTGACTACAAGTATCTGGCAGCTAAAGACTACAACAGATAATTGATAGAATCCTAATAATGCCTTTTCTGTTTTTCTTTCCAGAGGAAATGTTTGGCACGAATTATGCTTTATGGTGGTCGCCGAATGCAAAACGCTTGACCTTTGTCGAATTTAATGATACTGAGGTGCCAATAATTGAATATTCTTTCTATGGGGAAGATTCACAGCAGTATCCACAGACTGTACATATTCCATATCCTAAGGTAATTGCTCGGAGCTGTTGTACCTGGATTATTTGCTCTAATTAGTCATTGCTAATAATCTGGTGTCCCACTGAGCTCATTACTGCCACCTGCAGGATAATAAAAAAATGTCCATCTGAACAAAAGAAAAAGTATAACATAAGCTCTCTTTTCCACCTAAAATCGCGATCCGCATCGCAAAAGAGCTGCAATGTGACCATGATTTTCTCCATTTAAAACGAGCACGTTTTTTAGCGGCGGTCTTTGGCGGGTATTGAAAAATTAATTATAGACCAATCGCTAACGGACGACAAAATGCAGCATGCAGAGTGTTTGTGATTTGCCAAAAAACAAATACGCCAGTGGAAAAGGTGCTATTGGGATCGGGGAACAGTGAGCGCTCTGATAATGGACTCTGAGCACAACTTATATAAGTATTATGCACAGGGCCAGCACTTCTATATAGGCAAAGGGGGCAATTGCCCCAGAGCCTGTGGGCGGGCCCCAAAGTGCCCCCTCCTCCCCTCCAGCTATGGTGACCCATGAGAGCGGAGATGCTGTGTGTTTACTCTGTATAAGAAAAGGAGGTGGTCCCCAAAAATGCTTCTTAGGGGATATATGATTGACTCCTAATAATATTGTGTGATTGGGGGGGGGGGGATGGGATCGGGCCTGGCAGCCAGCTTAGGAACCCTGGGGGTGATTTGGTTGGAAGGGGGGGTCTCAGGGGCCCGGGGGTGATTTGGTTGGAAGGGGAGTCTCAGGGGCCCTGGGGTGATTTGGTTGGAAGGGGAGTCTCAGGGGCCCTGGGGTGATTTGGTTGGAAGGGGAGTCTCAGGGGCCCTAGGGGTGATTTGGTTGGAAGGGGGGTCTCATGGGCCCTGGGGGTGATTTGGTTGGAAGGGGGGTCTCATGGGCCCTGGGGGTGATTTGGTTGGAAGGGGAGTCTCGGGCCCTGGGGGTGATTTGGTTGGAAGGGGGGTCTCAGGGGCCCTGGGGGTGATTTGGTTGGAAGGGGGTGGCATGGAGGCCCCCAAGTTACTTTTGCCCCAAGTCCACATTGTAGCTAGATCCGGCCCTGATTATGCATTGAAAAATCATAAATTAGTGATTCTGTATACATAGCTGTTGAGTTTTTAAAGGAATTGTAATAATATTGAATATATACAAGAAGCCTTTAATCAAATTTTTAGGGATTTTTAGAGTTAAACTGGTTATATAGATAGTATGTTTTAAAACCTATACAGTTCTATTTAACATAAGAAAATATAGCTTCACACCAGCCAGGAGCCAGGAAAGAATGGTCATACAGATGATGGCAAGCCAAGTTGCTGTGCCAGGGAATGTTGGCACACGCCTCCTCTATTACTTTTTGAAAGGGAGTGTTAATACATCAGGCATATGTTTAAGACATCTATACCGTGTGCTAAAAGGCAAATGGGCAAGACGTGTCACTACCCAGAATCCTCTGCAGCAGCAGAGGCACCATATGCTCTGTAATTTAGCAGCAAAACAGCCGGTGAATGAGCTTGTGGCAAGTAAATAGAGGTTTACTTAAGTGGCATGTTTTATTTTAAACCTTGAAGTCATTTTGGGTGGTGTATCTGCTTTAATATAATTTTATAATCTTGATGGAAAGTTTATTGTTGTTTAGTATTTTGTTTTATTATGTTTACTGCAAAAAAGGAATTTTTTTTTTTTTTTATTAGAAACGTCTGACATAAGATCAGTTAATGATCAGTTAATGTTTAAATATTTTTAAGCTCCAACACTGGTTTGATTACAGGTTAACCTTTATAGGAACCATGTTTTTAGACTGATAAATAAGCCTCATTGTTTTTCTTGGGTTTGATTTATATGTACTACATGTATGTAAAATGATTTATTTTTCTAGATATCAGAAGTAGTTTATTTTCAGTTGAGGTACAAAGTAAAGCCTCGTAGACATATATAAAAAAAACCTAAAAACTGGACTGAACCCCATTATGTGCAAGGTCTTAAAGAGACACTGAAGCAAAAAAAAATGATATAATGAATTGGTTGTGTAGTATGGATAAATACTAGAACATTAGTAGCAAAGAAAATATTCTCCTATTTTTATTTTCAGTTATATAGTGTTTTTTTTTTATATCATTGCATCATTTTCTAATATTTACATTTTACACACTACTCAAAATTCTAAATGATTTTACTATTGACCTGTCCTCTGTAAAGAAAAAGAAAATACAGTGACTGACAGTTGAGATAATAAGCTTCAGTAGACCGAGCTCTCTGCGACTTTGAAAGTGGTGGAGCTCAACGGCTCTTTTGCATAGATAACTGGAGTTTCTTAATATTAGACGTATGTCTCTGCTCCTAATGTTTTATTTCTTAGCTGTACTACACATACATATCATATCAATTATTTTTTTCTCTTCAGTGTCTCTAACGTAGAATCAAACACCGTTTAGTGATCTGATATGCCTGGACGCTAAACGGGGACTATATTTTTTTTCTCTACTTTCCCTGCTTGCTTGTGCTTCATCCCTTGTCCCTCCTCCCCTCTCCATTGAACAGGGGACTTATTTCACTACAGCAGTCAAAAATCTTTTCCTACATCTGTGTTGACGCTCCTATACACAGCTTATTTTTTTTTTTATCCCTGTCTAAGCTCCATGATTAGCTGATGGCAAATCGCTTTTAAAGTCTGAGCTGTTCTGTCAGCTGGTGTTTTAACTTCACCATGTGGTTACAAGTTTGTGGGTAGACCAATGGGCATAACTTTTTAATGTACATACATCAGAGTCTTATCTGGCACAGGCAGGGATTGCCTGATGCAGGATATGTGCTATTTCCAGTTGCTTGAGAGTTCAAGCAACCGTGGGCATCAACACCACACCAGCCAAATGCAGAGCACCAAAAAAATGATTTGCAAGAGCTTTGGGCACCAGTCCTTTTTCCTCTTCCATCCACTTTTCACGGCTCCCAATGCAGGTCAGGTGACCTATCGGGAGCCGGATGCAGCAGGCAGCTGTAGAAGTGAAGAGGACTAGCGCCTAGAGCTCCTTTTTGTTTCCGCCGCACAATGCGCTGCATAATGAGGGGTACATCCCCATGCCCACCCTGTTTACTGCCGGTTGGTTGAGACTGCCGGTAGATCGAGTCCTGGTTAAACAGGACACTCACACTACTGTAACTATGTACCATACTTACCATACCCATACAATATGCTTCATACATTACTGGTCTAAATACACTCATCACTGCGCCTCAGTTTAGTGTCACGCCTCCTCCTAAGGGCTCGTTTCCACTATCGCGAATCTGCATGCGTCCAACGCATGCAGATCCGCACATGTAATACAAGTGGATGGGCCTGTTTCCACTGTAGCGTTGTTGAGGTGCGTTTTTTTCAGCGTGAAAAAAACGCACAAAAGAGCCAACGATTTCGCCTGCGTCGGGAATCCGTGCGAATCGCCGCTAATGTATTTAATAGTAAAAACACATGCGTTTGTTACATGCGTTTTTACCCGCGATTTCGCGTGCGATTTCGCACCTTTTTCAATTTTATTTAGCCCTGGCAGTGTCATGGTTAATTTCGCATGGCACCCTGCCATGCGAAATCGCAGGCGAAATCGCGGGTAAAAACGCATGTGGAAACGCATCCGCATGCGTTTTTACAAGCGTCGGAATGCGGCCGAAATCGCGTCGCAACAGTGGAAACAAGCCCTAAGAGAAGTGATGCATACTTTTAAGATTTTAAACCGTAATAAAAAAACATTTTGAATGCCAGGTGCTGATCATTATAACACATCTGCCCCCATTGTAAAGGAAGGAAAATTGGAAAGTCTGTTTGTTTGTTTTTCCCCTCAAATGCTAAATGACCATTTCTGATTTATCCTTTTGCATTTTTTTTCCCTCAAGGCAGGAACTAAAAATCCCACCGTGAGACTGTTTTCGGTAGACACAGAAACCCTCTCACCTATAACTATTAAAGAAATTCTTGCTCCACAAGACCTAAAATCTGGGTAAGGTGTTGTTGTTCTTAGTTTTACCAAGGAAGAGATCAGTTTGACTACACAACTTTGTGCAAATTTTGCACCACAATTTTCATTTTGTAAATCAGAGACATACTGCAGGGCGTAGATACACTGCCATGATCGTGGCTAGTGGTTAAAGCCTTGCTCTGGGCAATAGTTAAATGGCGTATATAAAATAGAGGAGCAAGGAATTTTGTCTTCCTGAGATAGCCACTATAGAATATATGTAAATTTGCCGATATTCTATTATTAAGCTCTATGTAATTACGATCGTAAAATATCAGTCCCCACCGATGTGTGTGCCCCATCTATGTTCAACCTAAGTGTGGCTATGCGGCAGCTGTTCTTTTCATTTATAGCAGCTAATCGCCCAAAGTTTCCTGGCGCCTCTGGCAGCCAAATTTCCTGCTTCCATAAAACATACAACCTTCCTGATTTAAAAAGAGCCTGAGGTGGACTCATAAAATTAAATAAAAACTAGGCTACCTGATCCGGGGGGCTGAGCAGATCAGGTAGCCGCCAAAACCACTGTTTTCCGCTGATCCTGTGGGCCGCACTGGCACACTTTCACTTTCATGACCTCTGGGTCACGGTGCTGAAAGGAGAGATTGATTCCCTCTCCCAGCGTGCAGGGAGGCAGGGCGCAGCGGGGGCGTGACCAAGGATAGAGAGCCTGCAGGAACGTCCGTAGCAGGCATTTTGAACAGGGAATACCTCTCTCACGTTTACCCTCAAGATAGCAACAAATATTGTCGCTAATTTCAGAGGGTGATAGCACGGCGGCGGGAGGGCAGAGATTGGAGGTGTAAGGACACAGAGGCATGTCAGGAGGCAGAGAACATGCCTGTGTGTCCCATCTGCCCCCCCCCCCCCCACAAACCGCCTCGGGTTCTCTTTAAAGAATAGCCTTGTAGCATCATATACCTACCTCCCGAATAATGCAATTCTAATGTATTTGCTACTGCAAGAGGTCTGGGCAACCAACCCCTTGCTCCCCAATATTTGCAAATACATTATTTCCACAGCAGCCTGTATTCTATGTAAACTGTGTACCAGTCTCCGTATCACTGCATGAAAGCTTTACTCACATGACTACTGGTGTAGTAATGGGGGATGCAGATATCACCAGGGGCTTAAATGGTGCTGCCATCTGGTTGCTGGCTGCATTAACGTTTTATTGGTGCTATAGTGGTGACAAGTGATCACATCTCACTGCGGTTTCAGTAGTGGTAATCGTTAACAAACCATTCCTTTTCCCCTGCTTACCTCTCGCACAACCTGGCTGTCCTTGGAGAGGTGGCTTTGGTGGTCTGTATCATGTGATTATAATGCATACAGTGCTGGATGACCAGGGTAACATTTGAACTGGGACCCATGGCTCTGTAACTGGGCCATTGCACTTAGCATGTGTATGGCGGTACCTGCTCCTCCCCAATGTGTTGCAGAGTAAGTTTGATTGCTGGAACATTCTGGCCGAGGGCCTAATTATTCTACTGACCCCTCTTCCTCTGTCGCGTGCTGCGCGTCGTCCCTCCTCTCTCCATAGCAATAGCGTCGCTAGTGTCTACCAAAAGATCAAAAAAGATCAGTATGACATCTAGGATAGAGGCATTTTAAAAGGAAATAATATATGATGTTACATGCTTAAGCTTTCCTTTTGAAAAAGTAATAGTTTAGAGTACAAATGTAACAGTCATGTGAACATGAGGATATTCCTCTGATTTTTGTAAGATTATTGATGGGTTGCACTTGCATGACAAAGAAATTGGACCAGTTATTCCCAAATCTCAATGAAACCTGCTCGGGGAAACACGCTCCAGACCTGCTATTGTAAACAGAGTTCACAAGTAATTTTAAATGACTACAGACAACATACAGTAGAAGACTGTTCCACTGCTCCCTCTACTGGCAGGAAAAATAATCTACAAATCTATTTCTGTATTCTTTTCCGACATGTGGGTGCATGAGGCCTAGTAAAACAATTTGAGCCAGACACAACCTTGTTTTTTATTCTTTATCTATCAATCCATCTATTATCCACATATATATTGTACATATGTACTTTGAAAGCATTTGAACTCCCTTGCCTTTGTCGTTGCAATGTCACTTGTTTCAATTAATTTTTGTCCCTAGTCATTAACTACAGTCCTCAAACAAGTGTGAACAAAATGTTAAAGGTTTTTTTGTTGTTGTTTTTTTTTTAAATAATTAAAATCAAATGAAAACACAATTACACCAGTATCCGGATCCTTCAACCACTACGCATAGCTGCTAGCTTTCCTTTTTCATACCTCCCAACCTTTTTAGATGAGAGGGACACTTTTTAAGATACACCTCTGACCCACCTCTGACCCCACCACACCCCTTGTCATGCATATCACAAAGAATTCATAAGCAAAAGATGTAGTTTTATCAGTCAATCCACACTGGTTCTTTCTAGCATCAGTAGTTTCCTTCATTTAACCCAGAGTTCCCCAACCCTGTCCTCAAGGCCCACCAACAGTTCATGTTTTGCAGAAAACCACAAACCTGCACAGGTGGGGTAATTCGTGTCTCGGCAGAGCTGATTAACTACCTCTGTGGAATTCCACAAAACCTGCACTGTTAATGGGCCTTGAGGACAGGGTTGGGGAACACTGAATTTTAATCGATTGAAAATAAGAACTATATTCATTTAAAGTATGAAAATAAAGTTTAAAGTCAGCTAAACACATTTTTAGTAGAAATACATATTTATATAGATCTATACATCAGTCCTGAAAGAGGGACAAAAGAGGAAGAAAGGACAGAGGGATTTGGTTCCCAAAGAGGGACTGTCCCTCCTAAAGAGGGACAGTTGGGAGCTATGCTTTTTTTCAGAGGCACAGTCCCTCTTTGGGAACTAAATCCTTCTGTCACTTTCTTCCTCATTTGTCCCTTTTTCAGGACTGATGTACACATTTATGTAAATATATGTATTCTTCTCCCCATATGTAAATATATGTATTCTTCTCTGCGGCACGCAAAGCACGTCGCAGGAAAAAATTGGCCGTGGCCATGACCAGATGAGGGCGGAGCTAACTGTAATTTAAAGTGAACCCGAGGTGAGAGTGATATGAAGGCTGCCATATTTATTTCCTTTTAAACAATACTAGTTGCCTGGCAGCCCTGCTGATCTATTTGGCTGCAGTAGTGAACTGAATTACACCAGAAATAAGCATGCAGCTAATCTTGTCAGTTCTGACAATATTGTCAGAAGCCCTTGACCTGCTGCATGCTTGTTCAGGGTCTATAGTTGAAAGAATTAGTGGCAGAGGGTCAGCACGGCAGCCAGGCAACTGATATTGCTTAAAAGGAGATAAATATGTCAGCCTCAATAATATTATTCTTACCTCGGGTTCCCTTTTAAAAGTGCAACGCAAAGACAGTGGGCCCAAGTTTTGGTGACCCTTTCCCCAGAAAATTCACATAATTGTGCAGGTTTTCTCAAGAAAATACATGTAATGTGAGCAGATTTGCCCAGAAAATAAGTTAAACCATGTTGGCAGATTTGACTAAAAAACACATTCAATCATGTGGCAGATTTGACCAGAAAACACGTTCAATCATGTCGGCAGATTTGACTAGAAAATACGTGCAATCATGTGAGCAGATTTGACTAGAAATACGTGCAATCATGTCAGCAGATTTGACTAGAAATGCATGTCAGCAGATTTGACTAGAAATGCATGCAATCATGTCAGCAGATTTGACCAGAAAATACGTGCAATCATGTGGCAGGCAGACCTGGCCAGAAAACACTTCAATCATGTAGCAGACTTGACCAGAACATACACCTGGCTGGCTGTAATTAAAAAAAAAAATGTACTCACCTGCAGCAGACCTCCTGTCTCGGCCTCCGTCCGGCGCGCAGCTCCCACGATCCTCTGCAGCCAGCAACTGAAATTCCCACGCTGAGCAGGGCTACGGGAAAATGGTACCCGAAGCCCTGCACTGCAGACTCGAAGTCTCCAGAGCAGGGCTTCAGACGCCATTTTACCGTAGCCCTGCTCTGCCGGAGCTGCTGGCTGCTGCTGCCGGTGAACTGACACGGCGTCTATTAGACGCCAAAAGTCAGTTCATGCTGGGGGTGCTAATAGGGTGCTTGGAGAATTTAAGGGGTGCTTCAGCACCCAAAAGCATCCCCCTGGCACCGCCACTGTCCAGCATCACTACAGTACAGAGCACTTGGGGAGGGCATTAAAACAATTGTGCAGACAACAGAAAGCTTTTTTTTTTCTCCAAGCCCTTAGCTGACCAGTCAGTGTCTCAGGAGAGGAAAAAGAAACTTCTCCCCCCATGGGGGCCCCTGCTCTTTCTAGGCCCCCCTGTGTATATATACAGGGGTTGGACAAAATAATGGAAATGCCTGACATCTTGGCATCATAATCTTCGAACATGTTTTAAGCAATCAAAACTTGACATTTGTTTTTTATTTTTTGTTATTTTTGTTATTTGATATGTTTAATTAAAAAAACTGTTTTTTACAGATATTTAAACCAAAGTTAGTTATAATTTATAAAAATGGCAGATCTCTCAGACTTTTTTAAAGAGGCCAAATTATTGGTGCTCGTATGGCAGGCGCTACTGTAACAAACTGCCCGAATGCTTGGCATTTCGAGAGGTACTGTCTGAGAATTAAGGACTGCCTTTGAAAGAGAAGGAAAAACGTCCTCAGCAAAGCACAGTTGTGGCCGAAAGTCGAAGTTGTCTGAGAGACTGTCGGACTCTAAATCGAATTGTTAGAAAAGCTCGCAAGACCACGGCTGCTAAAATCACTGCAGAGCTGAATGAACACCTACAGAACCCAGTTTCCACAAAAACTGTTCGTCTGGAGCTGCACAAATCTGGATTCCACGGAAGAAATGCAATTAGAAAACCTCTGTTCTCAAAGACAAATGTTTTAAAGCATTTAGAGTGGTGTAGAAACCTCCAGAATTGGTCCCGTGAGCAATGGAAAAATGTGATTTTTTTTTTTTTTCTTGGAAATCCGCCGGCCAATGATTTCCCTTCATGGAAGAATTAACAGCCAAGACTATTTAGGAATGTATGGTTCAAGAACTGTTTCCGGAGGGGAATGCCATTTTTCAAGATGATAATGCTCCAATCCATACAGCTAGAATCGTTAAAGAATGGCACGAGGAGCATTCTAATGAAGTTGAGCATTTCATCTGTCCACCACAATCCCCAGGCCTCAACATAATTGAGCGTTTATGGTCATTATTAGAGATTCAAGTAAGAAGTCGATTTCCGCCGCCATCGTCTCTAAAAGAAATGGAGGGTGTTTGAACTGAAGAATGGGAAAAATTCCTTTGGAATTGGAAACAATTCACAATTTATATGAATCAATGCCTTGGAGAATTGAGGCTGTAATTGGCGCAAAAGATGGACCTACACCATATTAAAAATGTTTTGTTGATTTTCAAGGTGTTTCCATTATTTTGTCCAACCCCTGTGTAGGAGACATATAAGAGATACACACAGTGATATGAGGAGTGAAATTAAGTTTATTGGATTTACAGAAAATGTGCAATAATTGTTTAAACAAAATTAGACAGGTGCATACAGTTAGACCACAAAAAAATAAATCAATATTTAGTAGATCCTCTTTTTGCAGAAATTACAGCCTCCTAAACGCTTCCTGTAGGTTCCAATGAGAGTCTGGATTCTACTGTAGTTGAAGGTATTTTGGACCATTCCGCTTTACAAAACCTCTCCAGTTTATTCACGTTTGATGGGTTCCGAGCACGGACAGCTCTCTTAAACTCACACCACAGATCAGTGTTGCTCGTAAAGTACGCCAGTACGTAGTTCCGCATCTACGCATCGTAGTTCGTAGCTGAAGTTACAAAACTACACTTACGCATTTACGCGTAGCCATAGTACCGCTGTGTGAAGCTTCACCCGCTACACATAGTTGACTTGTGTATTGTGAAGTAAACTACGCGTGTGGTAATCGCGTTTATTTTTATCATACGGATCATTGTTTTTGCTTGCGCATGCCCATAAATATTGCTTCTTCTATGCGTATACAATTTACGCATTGGAAGGTGGAATGTACGCATATAAGAGTTCACGCATGCGCGTATTTGTCGAATTAATGCGGAAATTTTTCAGCATAAGGGCATAAGAGTCCGCATACACTACGCTTCGCACTTCACGTAATTGCGTATTTTAACGCGTAGTCTACAAAATGCTTACGTAGCGAATCTTCTGATTTCGAAGCCGAAGTTTGGCAAAGCGTAATTGTACAAACTGCGCATAGTTCCAGCATAGCGAAGTTGGCTCAATACGACAATCCCGGACTGAGATGGCCATTCCAGAACGTTGTACTTGTTCCCCTGCATGAATGTCTTAGTGGATTTTGAGCAGTGTTTAGGGTTGTTTTGTTGAAAGATCCTTGCTTTGTCGCTGATTCCTGGACATTGGTCTTCAGAATTTGCTGATACTGAGTGGAATCCATGCGTCCCTCAACTTTGACAAGATTCCCAGTTCCTGCACTGACCACAAAGCCCCAAAGCATGATGGAACCACCACCATATTTTACTGTAGCTAGCAGGTGTTTTTCTTGGAATGCTGTGGTCAAGAGAGCGCAGAAGTACCGCGATGACGCGTACGAGGGTACGTGTCATCATGTGATGACGCGTACACTCGTTCGCGTCATCGCGGTACTTCTGCCCTTTCTTGACGCGACTTCAAATGTAAACAGGAAGTGCGTCAAGAGAGGGCGGAAGTACCAGATGGTACTACCGCCTAGCATCTCTGGCTGCCCGCTTCCTGCCCTCCTCCTCAGGTACTTTTGGGGGGCTTAAATTTAACATTATAGGGAACTGGCAAAAGGGAGAGCTTAGCGGGGAGGGGTGGGGGGCATTTCCGACCCCCCCCCCCGCGCTCGGGGCATGCTCTCCCTTTATGCTGGGACCCTATAGGGGCCCCAAAGGGACATGTTCGGGTTGGGTTCAGGGTTCGGCTCGAACATGCCGAACATCAGGGGCATGTTCGGCCGAACCACACCGAACCCGAACATCCAGATGTTCGCCCAACACTACCCCTAAACCATGATGGTGAACAATCTGTCTTCAGGTCATTTGAGAGTTGTTTTGAGACCCCCATGTTCTACTCTTCAGAGAAAATTAAAAGGGAAACTTACAATTGACCCCCTTAAATACTTTTTTTCACAATTGGATTCACATGTGTATTAGTTGTAACGGTTTTGGAAACAATAAAATGACAACAGTGCCCAAATGTATGCACCTAATATTTCAGTGGGTTGCAAAAGTATTCGGCCCCCTTGAACTTTTCCACATTTTGTCATATTACTGCCACAAACCTGAATCAATTTTATTGGAATTCCACGTGAAAGACCAACACAAAGTGGAGTACACATGAGAAGTGGAATGAAAATCATACATGATTCCAAACATTTTTTACAAATCAATAACTGCAAAGTGGGGTGTGCGTAATTATTCAGCCCCCTTTGGTCTGAGTGCAGTCAGTTACCCATAGACATTGCCTGATGAGTGCTAATGACTAAATAGAGTCCACCTGTGTGTAATCTAATGTCAGTACAAATACAGCAGCTCTGTGATGACCTCAGAGGTTGTCTAAGAGAATATTGGGAGCAACAACACCATGAAGGCCAAAGAACACACCAGACAGGTTGGGAATAAAGTTATTGAGAAATGTAAAGCAGGCTTAGGCTACAAAAAGATTTCCAAAGCTTGAACATCCCACGGAGCACTGTTCAAGCGATCATTCAGAAATTGAAGGAGTATGGCACAACTGTAAACCTACCAAGACAAGGCCGTCCACCTAAACTCACAGGCCGAACAAGGAGAGCGCTGATCAGCAATGCAGTCAAGAGGCCCATGGTGACTCTGGATGAGCTACAAATTTCTACAGCTCAGGTGGGGGAATCTGTCCATAGGACAACTATTAGTCGTGCACTGCACAATGTTGGCCTTTATGGAAGAGTGGCAAGAAGACAGCCATTGTTAACACATATATGTATATATGTGTGTGTGTGTATATCAGGTGTATGTTTGCAGATAAGGATTACAGTGGTTTTTTAACTGCCAAAAAAGCAAGCAGCATCTCCTTCTACTGATGTCACCTGCCAGCAGTAAAAATGTCACCGTGTGATAAATGTCAGAATGTAAATCAGGGAGAGGAAAGAATTTACAATGGGCAAACACTGACTAAATCATTTATACGTAATTATTGTAAAAATTATGCAACTTTTTTAAAATTATTTTAAAGGACTGAGTACATGTGTCAATGTGATAAATACCCCCCCTCCCTTGGATAGTATTATACAAATAGCATTTAGATGATTTGGTGTATTGCCATCATTACCTCTACTTGGCTGTACTAAAGCAAAACAAAATCGCTGTAATGTAAAGAAAATGCAGAATGGAAATTCATTTGTGTTTCTGTGTGACTGTTTCAGGGACCATTACTTGAATGGCATGGACTGGGTCTCGGATGACATAGTCGCAGTCCAGTGGCTTCGAAGGTTTCAGAACTATTCTGTGCTCACCATATGTGACTATGGTACCGGCTCTACGTGGGCTTGCTCATGGGTCAGCTAAGTTCCGTTAATGCTTACTTTCCGAGAAAGTGAACTGACCTCAACACTGTTTGAGTTTTGTATAGTTTTGTATAGTTTTGTATAGTATTGGGTCAGACCACTTACTGTCTTACCATACCAACTGCATTATGGTGACCTTTGCACCGGTGTTCCTGGGTTCACCAAACCAAAGCATCCTTCCTGTTTGATAATGTATAGCACAAATATTGCAGTTAAGGGAATAATTTGTGTTCTTGTGCGGGAGGACTATTGTATTTATGTGCTAGGAAGGTGTGAGGGGGGTGTACATGCAGGGCAGTACAGGAGGTACTGTTGTATGGGGACCCAAGATAGTTTGGGGGCCAAACATTGGCAGTTCCACATGGACCCTGGGAGCCCTATCACTACCTACCTGCTACTACAAGCTACCTATCAGATTGGGATTTAACATGTGGAGGTAGCACGGGTGAGTAAGGGGGGGCCCAGTAGGTTTGCCCAGTATTAGGGCCCAGGAAAGTCTGATGGCGGCCTTGTGTACATGTAAAAAGGGTGATGTGGTAAAGAGGGCACTGGAGATGGCCCCTAGTAAAGTGATATCCTACTGGTTAATTCCGGTAGAGAGTAGCAATATTTTACTATAACCTAACCTTACCCTTACACAAGCCCTCACTATAAATGCCTAATCATAACTATTCCATCCTAGCAATGCCTAACCCTACGACTCCCTCTGGTGATGCCTAACCTTAATCCCCCGTCACCCCAGCCTTGCCTAAACCTAAGGACCCCCTCACTGATGTCTAATACTAAGGAACCCCCCCACCAGCGGCTAACCCTGATGAGCTTTTTACATGCTTTTGATTGGTGGGGGGAGAGGGGATATGAGGTGCCCAAATATACAGCTAATAGCTGCCTACGGTGATGCCCATTTTACCAGGGCACCTCTGTCACCCTTTTACCTGCATCGGGTGGGGGGGGGGGGATGTTGGAGAAAACTCTTCATAAGAGATATCGGTTTGACCCAATAGATGTGTCGACAGATAATTCACCCTTCTGAACAGTCTACATATTTCGGACCTCTATTCATTTTGAGAAGGCTATAGATTTCGGGATAGATTTTGAATTCCTGTATAACAAGATCATTGTTAGGTGTTGAGAACTAATGCTTCATCACTCCTACTGGAAAAACATTGCTATAGCTTTAAAAATAAAACTTCTCTTTATTACCATATCAGCGGTACATTTTTATTTTATTTTTTTTACAAACCGTACCAGAACACTGCAGTGGTCTTTCCATACTATGGGCAAGTGATGCCTTCTCATAAAAGAGCACTTGTTAATAACTCCTAGAACATAAATTAATCAGGACACCCACTTTTTTATTTTAGATATCCTGGTTTCAGCATCAAACATGCTTCTGATTTTTATATACTACTGGATATTAGTGTATAACCCTGCCCTCCCAGTGATAATTAGCAGCCTTCTGCCCCAGAGCAGTCTGGGAGATCAGTGTCCTACAGTGATTCACCTTGCCAACAGTAAAGATGCCAGCACCACTGATAACTTTAAAGAGAACGAAGCAACCTTTCTTTCCCTGGAATTTGTAATGGATATAGGAGCTGTCCTGTTTCCCCTCTGCTCTCTCACTGTCCTTATTTACAGAAGTCAAAGATGCTATCTAACATATTTCCTCTGGATAACCTATTTGAAGCAGTTGTCCTAATTACCCACTCCCCTCTGTTGTTGAAAAGGTATTGCTTACTTTTTAATAAAGAGTGCAATAAAACCATTAAAGTGTAACATAGCTGAGGAACCCTAAAGAGTTTATACTCACCCAGAGCTTCTTCCAGCTCCATAAGCATGTGCGAGTTCCTCACCGTCCTCCCACGGTCTGCCGTTCAGACGCGATCAGCCCTGGAAATGGGCTCAGTTGAGATCAGTCTGTGTCTAATGCGCATGCGTGTCTGAGCCAATTACCGGGGGGGGGGGGCTGATCGTGGCTGAATGGCAGACCATGAGAGGACAACGAGGGACTCCCACATGCTTATGAAGCTGGAGGAAGCTCCAGGTGAGTATAAAATCTTTAGGATCCCTCAGCTTTAGTTTCCTTTAAGTCATTAAATGCCTGAAATCTCTGAGGACAGGTCGGGTCGGATGGGCAGGCCTGCTGAAGTAGGTTAATAAAACCTGCTAAACTTTGAATGTAAAAAATAAATGGTAAAATGGAAGTTTTTTTTTATAATGAGATATATTGTTAGCATGCATTTTTTATGTGCTATTGAGATGCCCTGGGTGCTAAAAATGGTGCTCGGTTCACTTTAAGAATGTAAATAATGGGCTAACATTGACTACATTGTGTATTAATAAATACTGTCAAAATAAAAAATATAAGCAATAATATTCATGAAGTTCTATTCAGTAAAGCTTTTTGTATTTTTAAAGTATTGTGTGTTTAGGCTGAATTATCAGTAATTTTATACTGTTTATACTGTTTATTTCTTTCTTTCAGTCCAAAGAAGAGATAAGTACTACCGGATGGGTTGGGTGGGTACGTATTTTCAAACCGAAATAAGTAAATGTCTATATACTTGATAAAGTATGTGTGTCTGTTTATAAGTATGGGTTTACTAAATATTTGGACAGTAGTAAGCATTCGACTAATAAGCTGCCTTCAGACTCTATTCCTTTATATATGTATACAGGAATATAGTTTGAAGAAGGCTTATTAGCTAAAAGTTTAATCTTCTTCTTTTAAATGGTATCATCCTGATTCAAAATTTCCTGCTTCTACTGATGGCTAACACAGTGCAATACTCTACTGCTATTACATATATAGAAACAGACATCTTGTGCATGCTACCTCATTTGGATCATGGGTATATGGGTTCTTAACCCATTTTTAGGGAGTGTTCTGTATTCAAACTCTTCCATTTACTATAACAAGGATAGTTCCATAGTTATTTGTGTTGAAAAAAGACATATTCAACCAGAAGATCAGTTACAACTCCACCCTCACATATCCCTGTTGATCCAGAGGAAGGCAGAAAAGCCCTTACGAGGCATGGTCCAATTAGCCCCAAAAGGGAAAATAATCCTTCTCGACTCCAGGTGGCAATCAGATAAAATCCTTGGATCAACACCACCAGGAATTACTAGCAATTATATCCATGGATGTCATTCAAAGGAAGGAAAGCATCTAAGCTCCCCTTAAACACAGATACAATATTTGCCATAACTACTTCCTGTGGTGATACATTCCACATAGCAGGGAATAGTCTAGAGCAAGGCCACATGACTCTACAAAGAAAACCAACAAGGGAAGTAGGAAATTTGGGCGCACAGCAGCTAATGGACGACTTGGGCGCTAATGCAAATATCGGCTATCAGGCGCCCAAAGGAGAAATTTGGGCATACGATAATTATCGTTATCAAAATTACAATGTTGTTTGTTTTATCGTTTTGAAAATGAAAACGTTATAGTTTTTGACATTTTTAATGTCTTGTATTGCAAATTATTCATTTTTGAAATTTGTTTTTAAATTTATTGCTTTGTACATAATAAGGTTAAGAATCAGGGTTTTAGGGTAAGACCTCCGCAATGAGGGTTTTAGGGTGAGGCATCATGAATTAGGTTTTTAGGGTTAGGTTAGGCATCAGGAAGGGGGGTTTTAGGGTTAGGTTTGGGTGTAAGGTTATGTGTGAGAATAGGGTGAGGCTACGTTGTAGTAAAATATTGTTTAATATATACTGTTATTTTATTAAGATCATTTACACTTTAAAAACAAAGAATATCAGTAGATATCAACGATCATTTTATTAACGAAAACGTAGACTGTTCTCTTTCCTCAAGATCGTTTACATAGGCTGAATTAGGGGAGGTGGTAAAGTTTCCTTTAGAACAATCCCACCGTTTCCTATCTTGCACTGGATTATTTTGTTTTGTTACGGTGATATGATACAACATGCTGGAGCATCTTCAAGACCATCTAGGTCCTAGGATAGATTCCCTAAGTAGTTCCTGCTGGCCTGTTTCCACTCTTCTGTGTAAGGCTACAGCATTGTGTTGTCCCTTTACAGTCTCAGTATAGATGGTAAACGAGTTGTTAATAATTTAGTTGATTTAAATGTTAACTTTATGCAAATGTGTGTAGTTTGAAATTTGCAGGTAATAGCTGATGGTTTTGATAAAGCACAGTATAGTTATTGGTGATCATTAAACACTCTTCTTGTTCTTATAGTTTCAGCCTACTGATCCTTACTTCACTTCAAATACGCAGTATTACAAGATCATCAGCAATGGAGATGGTTTCAAGCATGTGCATGTCTACAACAGCAACAGTGTAAGTTACCTAACTGATGTAGCATTGTAGACTACTGAGCAGCTGCTATGAGGCCCTGCAGTGGTCTGTTAATGTGACAATTGCATCTTTGCTTGTTTGGGTAAAATGTTTTTATTTACTGCAGTTATGTAAAACTTTCCAGAATACTGTATACAGTTAGTATCTTGTACTGTAAATTGTATTGGTGATTAAAAAATGGCCAGGACTTGCTAAAACTTTTTGAGATTGCATAGTTTCTGCCCTGTATGTATTTAGGCTTAGAATTCCATTACCACTAGCTGTACCCTGTCTGGACCCTTGTATGTAGAAACTTCATGGAATTAAAGAGGAGCTTAAAGGGGAACTTCAACCTAAACAAACATACTGTCATCAAGTTACATTAGTTATGTTAATTGGAATAGATAGGTAATATCATCTCTTACTCACCCTGTTTTAAAAGAACAGGCAAATGTTTGTGATTCATGGGGGCTGCCATCTTTGTCATGGGGGCTGCCATCTTTTTGATTGAAAGGCGGTGACAAGGAGCAGGAGACACAGTTCCAACTGTCCTGTGTCCTTATTACCCCTCCCAGCTGCACACGCTAGGCTGCTAATGTCAAATTCAAAATGTAAAAAAATTTAAAAAAAATTGCACCAAAACAGCAGAACGAGAATAACAAAATCAGAAATCCCATCATGCTTTGCACAGCATGAGAGGAAAAAAGCCCGGGCAGTTTTCTTCTGTGCAGCTAAAAATGAGACTTGTATAAGAGGAACAAAGTTCTGATGCTGTGAAACTGTTAAAGAAACACCAGGCCTTTTCAGTGCTGCTGAGTCGATTTTTAGTCCGGAGGTTCACTTTAACTTGGGCAGCATGGTGGCCTAGTGGTTAGCGTTCTCGCCTTGTAGTGATGGGTCCCCGGTTCGATTCCAGACCAGGGCACTATCTGCAGGGAGTTTGTATGTTCTCCCCGTGTCTGTGTGTGTTTCCTCTGGGCACTCTGGTTTCCTCCCACATATCAAAAACATTCAGATAGGTTAAATGGCTTCCCCCTAAATTGGCCCTAGATTACCATACATACACTACATGATACATACATAGACATATGACTGTGATAGGGATTAGATTATGAGCTCTTTTTAAGGGACAGTTATACTCTGTACAGCGGTGTGAAAGATGTCAGCACTATATAAATACAAATAATAATGACAAAATAATAAATAATTACAATTGCAAAGTGAGAAGTTAAAAAATTGAAGATAGATCAAGAAATGATTGATTAGAAGGACAAAGAAGGGAAACCGAGAGCCAAATATGGTGTAGTATTTTTGAAAAGTTGGGAATATATTGAATAAAATTTATACTCACAAGTCAGGGTTACCACACAGGCAACCACTGATACAGCAGGTGGGGAGAATTGTAACCTGACCCCACTCAGGTCTAAAAAGTCGCTCTCTATAGATAGTAAAAAAGGGGATACACCCCTCCACCAAGGGTGGACTAAGATATTGAGTAACGGGAGTAATAGAGGCGCCAAACAAGTATAAAATAAATTAAAAACCGTCTAAAAGGAGGGAAATGGGTGGATTCACCTCCCACCGATGCAAATGACCAGGCTAATATAGCAGTAAGATTTATAATTCTATTTATTAAATCAATTCTCCAAAAATGGTGCAACGCGTTTCACGGGCAAACATCCCGCTTCATCAGGCAATATAACAAGGAGAACACATATGTAGGTCAATCTGTGGCCAGAGCGCCTCTATGCCACAGATTGACCTATATATGTGTTCTTCTTGTTATATTGCCTGATGAAGCGGGATGTTTGCCCATGAAACGCGTTGCATCATTTTTGGAGAATTGTTTTAATAAATAGAATTATAAATCTTACTGCTATATTAGCCTTGGTGGGAGGTGAATCCACCCATTTCCCTCCTTTTTAGACCGTTTTCAATTTATTTTATACTTGTTTAGCGCCTCTATTACTCCCGTTACTCAAGAAATTATTGATATTCGCCTTGCAATTCATTGATATTGTTTGGAGCTTGTGGGTCATAATTTTTACTACTGGCAGACATGGACACAAAAACCCAAAAGAAAACAGCAGCACCAACTGCCATTATCACTCTATAAACTTGCCACTAACATTGTGGTAGGCTAAAAGGTTGATCTACAGTATATGCACAGAGGGAGATTCTGCATGCTTGACAGTTGAAAACCGCCTGTATTTCTCAACATAACAAGGTTCACAGACAGGAAACAGTCAGGGCAACATAACTAACGTATGTTGTTAGTATTAGTATTTTTATGTGCATCTAAAGGCTGCTTTCTTTGCTTATTATTTGTGTAGGATGTCAGACTACATAATGTCCAATTGTACATACCTTATTTTTTTTCCCTCTCTCCCTCTCCCTCTCTCTCTCTCTCTCTCTCTCTCCCTCTCTCTCTCTCTCTCTCTCTCTCTCTCTCTCTCTCTCTCTCTCTCTCTCTCTCTCTCTCTCTGGAGACGTATACCAATTGGGGGAAAGGGACAGTTGAAGAGTCTTGTGGGGTTTTGTTTTGTTTGTTTGTTTTTAATAGGAGTACACCGTGCTTGTGATGGGAGCTTATCTTGGTTGAGCTACCTTAAAGTGTAACTGTCGGGCATAAAATCAAAAATCAATTCTTTATTTTTATCTGGTAAACAAGTAATAAGAATGCTAATCAGGCAATCCAAAAGTTAAAATCTCTATTAGTTTTCTTGTTTATAAATGATCATTCCCCAGTTTACCTGACTCTTATTTGGTACGTTGCCGCACAAAGGAAGTTGCAGGGCATGCTGGGTTGTCCTTTTTTGCTTCTGTACATTAGTTTAGTCTGAGGGGAAATAAAGAAGCAAAAAAAAGACAACCCAGCATGCCCTGCAATTTCCTTTGTGCGGCAACGTACCAAATAAGAGTCAGGTAAACTGGGGAATTATCATTTATAAAAAAAGAAAAGTAATAGAGATTTTAACTTTTGGATTGCATGGTTAGCAACCGTATTACTTGTTTACCAGATAAAAATAAAGAATTGATTTTTTATTTTTTGCCTGACAGTTACACTTTAACAAAATTCACATTTATGTTTATTTTTTAGTAACTGGTTTCATTGTCTGATTCCAGGGTCCAACTGCGATAACCAAGGGCAATTTTGAAGTGACCAGCATTTCAAAAATAACAAATGATTACATGTGAGTACAAGCTTTAGTTTCTGTAGATCGCTGACTCTAAATGTGTAGCTCTTCTAGATACAACCGTGTACAAATAGTGCCCATTGAATGTTAAAAAAAAAAAAAAAAAAAACATGCAAACAGTGCTCCATATGCAATTAACTTTTTCTCCTTGTGTGTGTGGAAAGATAGATAGATAGATAGATAGATAGTCCCTTACACACTCCAATGAGTTCTGGTTCACCATGAGCTTGCTGGTTAGTCCTTACCTTTCGGTGTTACAAGCCCTACTCCATAGAGCCAAATTAATCCATGCCATGCACTGATGAGGATCAAACAATCCGAAACAGTCTGTATGCATGTTGGATTATTCTGGCTCTGTACAAATTAACAAGGTTTTAATATAAATTTATGGTGGTGTAGCAGATAGCTCTCTCACCTTGTAGCGTTGGGTCCCCGGTTTGCATCTGGTCCAGAGCATGTAAGATGTGTGTACCTTATGTTGTCCCTGTGTTTGCATGGGTTTTCTCCAGGCCCTCTGATTTCCTCCCACACCCCAAAAACATGCCATTTAGTTTATTGATGGGAGAAAGAGTCCCACATTGGACACACTGCAAACTCAAAGCAAAAGATTGTAATGCTATTACTATGTTGACCTTGCTCTAATCTAACCTGAAAAACGCATACCACTGCATTCCCATTGACTTTCATTATGCGCATTTTTGATGCGTAATATTAGACAACAAAGCCTGCGTTTTTAAAATGCAGGTTTGAAAAAGCATATGCATTTTTTTACATGCGTTTTTTCCTGCGGCTCATAGACTTCCACTAGCGGCAAAAACGCAGCGTTTTCCGCAACGCTAGCGTTTCTGCTATGTGTGCACCTAACCTAGCTGCTATTTGGTTGACATTCTGCCTAATTATGCTATGTGACTGGAATGTTGCATATTTTTATTTATTTGGTGGACGTTTTGCCTACCATAATTGTTATGTGGGGGGCATACTGTTTAATTTTATGTGGGGCACGTGGTTTTTAAATTTATCTGGATGACCTGTCCCCCCAAAAATTAGGCAACATGTCTGCCTAACTGATGTGGGAGGCCTGCTGCCTAACGTTATTTAATTGAGATGCCTGCCTATTTATGTTAATTGTGGAACATTTCTTCCTATCAATCTATGATATAAGATATCTAGGAGTGTGGGTTTTTTTCGGGGGAGAAAAGGGAGTTCACTGTCTATACTATCTACCGTAGTTTATTCACTCTCATGGCTGTCCATACATTAGCTAGTCTTCTTCAATTTTTGTTTCTGTGAAGGGGGTTGGAAGTTTACCTAGTATGGGGTCCACATATTTTGACCCTGATGCTCACGTTAACCTATGTATTTCTCTGCACTGGAAAATGAGAAAGTGGGGACACGCCAAAGAGCTAGAGGGTGGCTGTATTACTAAAATCGTGCAATGATCCTGCATGAAACTCTTAAAGTTGCAAAATAAACTTTAAAATGAATTCTAATGATTTTATAATCCATATTCAATCCATTTTAGGTACTATATAAGTAATGAAGGATACCCATCAAGAAGACACCTTTACAAGTAAGATAAAATACATGAAGATACAGTACATGATTGCATTTGGTGATTTTTTTTTTTTTATTTTTTTTTAAGGGAAAGCTAGTTTTAGTCAAAATCCATTTCCTTTGTCTAATCGTTGATAATTAGACGCAAGTCAATTTGAATTGATGCAAATGTTTATGCTGCATGTATGCACATTTATGCAAATATATGCAGTTTGAAAATGGGCCAATCAAAATGTTGCAACTGCAGATTGTGTAAAAAAAAAAAAAAAAGTTTCTACTCACAATTGTTTACATCTCTTTGGCTATTCCTAATTATCAGTGATCAGACAAAGGAAATGCATTGCAGATATATCGCACTTTATACCGTGTTTTCGGCATATAAGACTGAACACACACACTATGAGCACTTTCTGTCTACTTTTCTGACCATCAGAGCTTTCTGAGCATTTTTTACATTGACTTGCATTAAAATCACGGTGAAATTTCAATTGCTATTTTACTGCAATCTTAATGCATGTCAATAAGCGCATTTAAAAAAATGCTCAGAAAGCTCTGATGGTCAGAAAAGCACTCAGAAAGAACCCACTAGCAGAACATTATTAAGCAGTTTCTAAGCGCTTTGTGATTTGAAAAGCTATTGCTAATGTAATGCTATGGGTGTGATCCCACTTGGTTAATCTCTTTATAAAAAATCACCCATAGCATTGCATTAGCAAGAGCTTTTCAAACCATTAGTGCTTAGAAAAGGCTGCTAGTGGGTTTGGGCCCATAATGTGTCTACAGCCTAAGACACACTTTTTTTCAAAAAAAAAAAATGGAGAAAAAAAAGCCCCTGCGTCTTATATGCAGAATACAAAGAATCCCCAACTTACAAATGCGTGCTGATATGATCCGCCGCGTTGTCGTGGGCTCCCTGCATTGTCCCCCCTGTGTGTCTTCCACTCCCCCCCGTGTATCCTCCTCCTGTCCACGTGTAAGTATGAGAAGCGGCTCGCCTCACCAACGGCTCCAGCAGCAAACACAGACCTCTCCTTTCCTGCATGGCTCCCCTAGTGTCGTATTTTTTCATAGTTTCTGCTCTGTAGACCTTGGCAGTATAGGCACGTCTTCTACGCCAAAAAAAAAAAAAATAAGCCTGATGTGTTAACAGAGCACTGACATATGGGAAGTCCAGAACATACTGCCATGTGGAAGCTTTTAGCCCTGCAGAGAGGCACTGGAGGCTGTCAGAGGCAGCAATGCTGGGGAATGGTGGTGTACGGACTGTTGTGTATATGAAGACATGGTTCTATACATTTTAATAATAATAATATATGATAGCTGAACACGTGTGCCCATTAATCTCATGATCGCAGATAGTTGACAGCTGGACACAGATTATGCACCTACCTGAACCCCAGCTTTACCCAAAGCTGGGTAAACCTCAGATTTACCCAACTGATACTGCCATTGCCACAAATTATAACCGTGGTCTATGGTGCCACTTAATTTAGCAACCAAACTGTTTTGAGCTACAGGGATCTCCGATCTCTTCATGGTCAAAACCAGTAATTCATTTTGCATTATAGATTAGAGAGCAATATGGCAAAGCGATTGCATATTTATAAGGACGTAAACTTGTGCTTTAAAGTTTGTTGTTTGGTGTCATTTCTTGTTTCTATGGAACACTGGATGCAGGGCAGGTTCTAGCTACAATGGGGCCCTTGGGCAAAAGTAACTTGGCGGGGCCCCCTGTGCCCTCCTTCACCAAATCATCCTCAAGGCATCTGAGCCAGCTGCCAGGCCCGAACCAGTCCCCCCCACACAATATCTTTAGGTGCCCATCATATGTTCCCTAAAAAAGCATTTTAGGGGGTTCCTATTATTCACCTTTTCCTACACAGAGTAATCACACAGCACCCTCTGTCATGGTTCACCATAGTTGGGGGGGGGGGGGGGGGGGAAGAGACACTTTGGGGGCCCCTACAGGCCCTCGAGCCCTGGGGCAATTGTCCGCTTTGCCTCTATGGTAGCGCCGGCCCTGAGTGGATGTGTGAAGTGAACACCGGGGACTACTTTTTTCTTTTCTGATAAATTCAATCCATACAAATGGGTACCCTTTTTTCTATGTTTACTCTAGTGTTTCAGCAATTTCTTGACATAAGCCTAGTAAACAGAGGTGCGCGGAGAGTACTATTTAAAATCCGAATTGATCCGGGTCCGGATGCCCATATATCCAGATCCGGATTGGATATCCGAATGCTCAGATATCCGCGTTCATGTGGACGTCCGAACGCATTATCCGGGCTATCCGGCCGGATTCAGATATCCGAATAGAAAAACCAGAAGTGCCCTTTAAATTGCTTTAAAACGTTTTTAAGGGTAAATGAGGCATGTAGCATTATTATTTTTTAAAGGAAAACCCTAATTGATGATGTAGGGACTTCAAATCCCCCCCCAAAAAAAATAAAATAAAAAATGGCTGTCAATTAACATCAGGACTAGGTTCCAGATAGCGGTCGTGCTGCCCACACTGTGTCCAAAGTCCAACCGCACAACTGGGACATGACAGTTTTCAGCCTCCAAAAAATTACGCAGCAATTGTGTTTTGGGTTAAATGTAGGTGGTATCAGTGGCCTGTGGCACCCTGGCCTGGTGGTGGGAGCTGCATAGGCAGCAGGAGCAGGGCAATGCAGCAGCAGGTGTAACGTGTGCCAGGAGCATTTTGGCATGTGTCACGTGTCACTTGCCAAGTGTCCCGTGACATGTCAAGTGCCATGTGCCACGTGCCAATTGACCAATCATTGGCTAATCAAAATTTGATGTGTGTATGAACCCATGGGAATGTGTTTATTGTTTTTTTCCCCCAAGTATTTGCCACAGTGTAGCAGACTGAGTTGATTTGTAGTGATACATTGTGTTTTTCGTTGTGAATGGCAATGGGAGGAGATATCCACAGTCTGAGCTGTATCCTTGCAAAAGCTAGAGAAAAGTCTTATGCAGTAATAATAATTATTTTTTTCTTCTTAAAGCATGAAGTGACTTGAGATAAACCTATACACACATAGGGCCTGATTCACAAAGCGGTGCAAAGTGTTTGCACGCGAGTGAAAACCCCTTTATCACGCCTAAACTCAGTTTAGGCATGATAAGAAGAAACTCGCGCGAATTTTCCGCGTGCAGAGTTTTGGGCAGCACCCGGCACTTCGCGCGAAGCTCCCATTAAGCCCTATGGGACTTTGCGCGCGTGCGTACGCGCGGTAGCTTCGCGCGAGTTAGAGCACAAAGCGGTGATAACTTTGCTAGTGCAAAGGTTATCACGCCTAAAGTCTTTTAGGCGTGATAACTGCGTTATCACCGCTTTGTGAATCGAGCCCATAGTATTAGCTCTACTAAGAAATTATGTGAAGTCCCTTTCTATTTTCCAGTACAAGAGTTAAAGGGGAACTGAAGAGAGAGGTATATGGAGGCTGTCATGTTTATTTCCTTTTAGACAATACCAGTTGCCGGGCAGCCCTGCTGATCCTCTGCCTCTAATACTATTAGCCATAGCCCATAAACAAGCATGCAGCAGATCAGGTGTTTCAGTGGTTCAGACTTATAAGTCTGATCTGACAAGACTAGCTGCATGCTTGTTTCTGGTTTTAATCAGATACTACTGCAGAGAAATAGACCAGCAGGGCTGCCAGGCAACTGGTATTGATTAAAAGGAAATAAACATGACAGCCTCCATATACCTCTCTCTTCAGTTCCCCTTTAAAGTTGAGTTTTCTATGCAAAAGAGCTTATCAAGCAGCTTGTCGAATTCAGTCGGGTTTCCTCAAAAGTAAATACAAGCTAAAACTGCTGAGAAACAGGAGTGACACTTTGAGATTAGGTTTTAGTGCTAGAAACTTCAAAGGGTCATAACTTATTTTTCAGCTTAAATGGCAGAGTGTGGATTCTAAACGGATGTAAGAGCCTTATGCAGTCTTAAAAATAAAGCTATAAAAATGACACTTTTATATGCTATTAATGTTCAATTTATGATTCTACACCTACAATGCATTATCTCTTAAAGCCAATGGGTACCAATTTAAAAATAAAAAAGTCAGTTACTCACCTAAGGAGAGGGAAGGCTCGGTCCTAATGAGCCTTCCCTCTCCTCTCCCGGTGCCCTCGGTGCTGTGCTGGCTCCCCCGTACGCGTCCACCGCCGCAGGGACTTTGGAGGTCTTCGGGAGCACTCGGGCTTCTGAAGACGGGCCGCTCCATACTACGTACGCGCGAGTGCATCATAGAGGGCGCTCGCGCATGCATACTATGGAGCGGCCCCGTCCTCGGGAGCCCGAGTGCTCCCGAAGGCTTCTGAAACATCCCTTCGGCAGCGGAAGTGGCAGTATTTGACCGAACTGGTCGAATAGTGCTACGGGGCATCCTGCGCGGGACCGGGCACCGGGAGAGGAGAGGGAAGGCTCATTAGGACCGAGCCTTCCCTCTCCTTAGGTGAGTATCTGACTTTTTTATTTTTAAATGGGTAAACATTCACTTTAAGTTTATTTTCACTTCAGGTTCATGTTAAATTAGCAGCCAGCACAGACCATACCTCATAAAATGTGCTATTGACATAAATGCATTGAGAAAGAACTATCTAAACTTTTTTTTAATTCTCTACCATATCAATCTTCTCAGGTTAAGCTTGGCTAACCCTAATAACCCTCAGTGCATAACTTGTAATATGGATCCTGCCAGATGTCAGCATTTCTCAGTGTCGTTTAGTAAAAATGGAAAGTATTATGCCCTTTACTGCAATGGTGAGTATGTGTTTACGTCTATACATTGTGAATTGCTTTTCACTTATCTTCCTGGTATAGAAACGGGTGGGCTAAGGATAGGTTTGGAAGGGCTAAGGCCAGGTATGCACAATAGATTGTCATCGTCCACAAACAACCATTTTTAGTTTTGGGTGACAATTAAGTGTAGGTATCCAGATGTGGTGGACAATATAATTTATGACCTGTTGTGTTGTATCACTAATCACTAGCACTATTGTTATCTAATAATAGTCCGCACAGCAAGGGACCACCTGTTCATACCATTCCCCAATAGAATACAACTGGCAGCTTAGCACATAGCTAGACCATTTGTTTGTACTGTAATCATTACTACAGTAACATTTCAAGAGGAACTGTAACCAAGGATTGCACTTCCATTCCAATCAGTAGCTGATACCCCCTTTGCCATGAGAAATCTTTACCTTTTCTAGAATAGATTGGGGGGGTCTGTATAGCTGATATTCTGGTGAAACCCTTCCCAGATTCTGATGTCAAGACCTAGGTCCCGACATTTTCCTGTATATGAACCATGTTGCATTGTGGGTAATAACTGCTTTTTCCAATTGCCAAGCAACTAGTATCTCCATCTGCGATAGACTAAAAGGGTTTTTTTTTGTTTTTTTTTAATAGATATACCCATGCACAATGTTAGTGCGTTTTTGACAAACTTGTTTGTGATCTGCTTTGTTATGCTAGGTATACACCATATCACTGTATCCTGCTCTCAGAAGCAATTTTCTGCTAGGAAAGTGTTTTATAGTTGAAATTTCTTATCAGTGATGGTCACACTGTAGTCACTTCCTGTCTCAGAACTGAGTCAGCCACTTACATACCTGATATTTAACTCCTTAGGCCGACAAAGAAGGGGGAAAAAAAGGAACACAGCAAAGTTATTTGTGTGCTAGGCACTGTACATACCCATGTCTATATCTGTCATATCACATCACATCACGTCACCTCAGGTATCCTTTAAGGCACAGGCAAAGTAGGAAGCTACAGGCTATCTCTAATTTTTCATTTAACTAAAGCTATTACAGTGTAATACCTAATTGTGTTGTGTACTTTAAAAACTCTGAACTATTGTTTGAATGACCTTCTTGCCATATCCTACAGGACCTGGACTCCCGAGATACACTTTGCACACCGGAAACGATGACAAAGGTTAGTACTATTTTACAGGTGTATGTGGAAATCTAAACACATTCCTAAAATTGAGGATACCCTCAGGAGCGCAGAACTAAACCTCCAGGCTGAAAATACATTGTCAAAGCAGGAAAACTCCAGAAATATCTGATGCAAGCCAGTTTATGGTCTTCAATATATCCAGATACTAAAATATCTGAACTTTACTAATACAAAAAACTCTCACAAAAGAGACAGCCCTAGCCTACTTGACGCTGCATAAGTTATCAGCCACAAGTAATAGAAAAACAATATAAGTAACTAATAAAACAATTGTTTGTTGCTGTTATGTTTATAGTATAGTATCAGATACTACCATTGGGGTACCAGTATGATTGTGCTGTCACTCTTAAATCTAGACAAGGAATGCTTGACTGATGCTGCGTACACATGTTGCGATTTCCCGCTCGATCCGTGGGATCGATCGGGATCGATCCGATTATTTTCTACATGTTCAATCGGGTTTCGATTGATACAGCAGTTGATTTTGCATGTTAAGTACGCAAAATTGACGGCTGTATCGATCGAAACCCCATCGAACAGGTCAGAAATAATTAAATCGATCCCGCGGATCGAGCGGGAAATCGCAATGTGTGTACCCAGCATAAGAAGCTTAATTGAGATGGATGCGACTCCTGGAAATCAGAAGGGTGGTTCCCAGGAGGATCTGCTCCATACTAACAATAGATACCCTATAAGGGTATAATAGTCAAGTAAAGTATAATATGTGCATATCATTTTTATAATGTTTAGAATACATACATCTAAATATGTTTTCTGCTGTAATGACATGACTGTGACCATTTTCATAATTGGTCATAAAGACCGTTCATGAGGTTATCATTAATGTTAATTATGAATGTTAAAAATGTTACTGTGATATTATATGATGCCTATTGAAACCTATTTTACAGGTGTATGCTATCATTTCTGTCAGATCTGTAGCACTTAATTCTATGTGAAGGCCATTATAAAATGTCTTGATATTTTCTGTCCAGGAGGAGGTATGTTGAGGATTATTAGCTAATTGTAGAAGCTGCCCCATTTAGCTTCTCTTCCAATTGGTGTAAGACTGGCACCCAGAAATTGCTGATGTTTATTGGAATCCATTCCTCCCTGTAACATCTGTAGCCTGTTCTGCATCAGTGGCGTAGCTACAGATCAGTAGGCCCCGATGCGGAACTTGGACATGGGCTCCCCTCTCCCCGGTGACATTTCCATTGCCACCTAGTTTGGTAAACCCACCACCGTTTTGTTTCAGAGTGCACACAGCGTAGGTTTCTCACCTGTCAAGCAGGTGCACTTGCCCTTTCTTCCTTTAGTGTCCTTGGCCTCAATTCACTAAGATCATGCTGGAGATAATAAGGCAAGAGAAAACTTGCCACGACAGTGAGAGAGTTATCTTATCTCTTCATTCCTTAAGTTACTTCCTCTGTAGTTATTTTCACATGCAGTTAATTAACAGCCTGTCTTTAACTCTGGAGTTAATTTAAGGATTGAAGAGTTAACTTAAAGACAGAAGAGTTAACTTTAGGTTTGCCTGAGGTAAAATGTTTCCTGAATACTACATGCCTTATCACCATGGTGATTACTCTAGAAACGTTATTAACGACAGGAGATAAGCTTAGTGATTTGAGGCCCTTCTGTCTTCATCCCTGCAGTTTTTCTGTGACCCGGTGGCATGTATGCAACTTCCTGGTTGGTCACAGGGACAGAGACACCACGGGAATTGAGGACAGAGGGACGCTGAAGGGAGGAGGAGGTAGCGTGTCTGCTGGACATGTATATGATGTAGTCCTCATGCCCACTGCTTTCCCAACATCCTCCATCCCCTTCCTTTATTGTTCAAATGCCAACTGCAGCCACTTCCTGGTTGGCTGGGTATTAGTGTGCATGTGCAGAGCACTCGCAGGCACATGATGAAGGATGTACACAGCTGGGCCAGCACCTGCGCACTAATGCCTGACTGGGTCAAACAGGAAGTGGCTGGGGGGGCATTTGCTTAGTAAAGGAGGGGAGCGATGGGCATAAGGACTACATCATATACATGCCGGCTCCCCCATTTTACTTTTTACTACAGGTCTGGTATCCTTAAATGAAACCAGAGACTAACTATATGCAAAGATGTATACATACCTGGTGCTTCCTCCAGCCCCATCCGCACTGATCCCTCCCACGCTACCATCCTCAGTCTTCATCTTCTGTACCGGGTCCCGTAAGTTCGGCAGTCACTGCCAGTCTAATGCAAGCTCAGTGCGCTCCCTCTGGCGGAAAATAGTACTGCGCAGACACCGTACTATTCTCCGCCGGAGAGAGACGGAGGAAGCGTACTGCACTTGCTCAGACTGGCAGCGACTGGCCGAACTTACGGGACCCGGTACAATAGATGGAGAAGGCTGAGGACGGCGGTGTGGGTGATCCGTGCTGATGGGGCTGGAGGAAGCCCAAGGTATGTAAAAATATTTGCGTATGGTTAGTCTCTGGTACACTTTAAATTATTTCTGGGCAGCTGCACTCAATATTGCGTAAAGGTTTTACCTTTCACCTGTAATTGGCTGGAACGGCAGAAATAGCCCCTCAGGCAGCAGATCGGCTGTAATCTAGTGTGCCTGTCCATACTTTCTTCTCATCACAGGTCCCAGACTCCCTGCTCGGCCCCTCCCCTCACTGACTGAAGAGAGGGGGCCTGAGCAAAGTGGATGTCTGTGACCTGTGAGGAGAAGAGAGCACGGACAGGCACACTAGATTACAGCCTTTCTGCTGCCTGAGGGGTTCAAGCAGCTCTGCTTCCACCTCAGTAGCTAACTTAATTAAAGGGTCTTGGGCATGCACGGGCCTCTTTAAGAGGATGGGCCCGGTCATAATTGCAACCTCTGTGACCCTGGGCCCTACGCCAGGGTTCCGCACTGTTGCCTGTTACAAAACCTCAGAGCATAATGGTCCACCACCATGTTTCACAGTTGGGAAGGGATTTTATTCATCAAATGCAGTCTCTCCCCCCCCCCCCCCCACGTACATTTGACATATATATAGCTTACTTTTTTTTTTTACATGATATGGGGAGCTAAATGGCACCATCAATTTGCAAGAGCAGAATTTCACTTTAACCCTTCGGCAGGTATGGGATTTACAATAAATGTTTCTGTTACTTTCAGAAATCCGAATTTTAGAGGATAACGAAGTGCTGAAAGGTTTGCTGGAAGATATTCAGCTGCCCACAAAGGAAAATCAATCTATTTCCCTCAATGGATTTAGTAAGTATTCCACTGAAAACGCAATGTCGTATTTCACACTCTCTTTTGTGTTCATTTGTTACTCTCTACAGGAAATTGACTGGAGAATGAATTTCAGAGCGGGAATAAATTATCTTGCAGAGAAGGCAAAAAAGACTTGCTAGCGGGCAGCAGTCTGTAAAATTGCATAGACTGATTTATGCTCATATCCTTCACAGCAACAAAATGCACAGCATCATTACTGCACATCAATATATATATATCTATATATATATATCTATATCTCTCTATCTATCTATCTATCTATCTATCTATCTATCTATCTATCTATATATATATATATATATATATCGAGAGAGAGAGACAAATAGTCATAGTCTGTAGCTTTAAAACAAGCCTGAAGTGAACATTTTATAGCAAATCTGTCGTGAAAATAAAAAGTCAGATATTTGCCTACGGAGAGGTAAGGCTTTGGATTCTGCAGATCCTTGCTGTTCTTCGCCCAGTTCCTGCATTTCGGTGCTTTCTGATTACTGAGTACTGGTGATTTAGATATGTGTCTGCAGTTGGGTTTTAAGATTGAAGGTCTCTTGTAGGTTGGCAAAACGCACATTGATTTTTACAGTAGATTCTCCCACCTGCCTAGTCGACCAACTTTCAAAGACCTTTACCAGTTTATAGATTGTTAGCGTGATTGGGCATGTTGGAAATTCTTCTTTCAACAGGCAGGATATTGCCTGCCACATAGCACTTTACTGCAATGATTGATGCCGGATTACAGTTGTGCATTAATCTTACTGAGAACGCTTGGACAAGGTAATAGAGTTTATTTCAACTTCTAGATCAAACATTAATCCCATCAGGCCATTATTGACCAGTATGGGTTTGAATTATTGGTGTATGCTAAAGAGACACCAATAGGCTGCCTTCAGTGACTCTAACTATGGGGGCTTATTTAATGGCATCATGAAAAATCTTTCTATAAAAAGTGCTATGAGTGTTTTGTTTGTATGTTACTTTTTTATTTTTAGATAAATGTGCAGCTAACCAGGATCTATTTTTGTTATAGATTTGTGGTATCAGATGACATTGCCACCTCACTTTGACAGATCCAAGAAATACCCCTTACTAATAGATGTGTAAGTAATGAAGACCTTGCTGGTTGTACATCAGGTGCAGGTAGCTGGGGAGTTCAGTCTATGGCTAAATTCCCATTATTAATAAATACCTGTATGTAAAATATCTTGTCTACTAAACATTTTGTATTTGTCTAGCTTATTCTGTAGAACTTGGTCAGGCAGCACTTTAATTCCCATGACCTAACCCTAATTTACTGTACCCCAAACAGTTACATTATGGTTGTGGACACGCCCATGCTTCTGATTGGCCTGCAAAGAGATGTGAGATCTTAAATGTGGTCTTCAGCTCTGTAATGAAGCGTACAAACTTAGATTAGCACCTTCTAGTCTTTATACCATTTGCATATTCAGACTTGAGTTAAATGGGTCAGCACCAGTTGTATAAAAGTCCTTTGTTATTTAAATAAAATAATTTAATAAATTGGCCATATTTCAATACTAAATCTCTATAAACTGGTATTGCAACACTATCATATTATTGACATTTTGTTTTGAAAAATGGACCATATGAACGGCTTTTAGTTATTGTAATGGATTTCTTTAAAGCCCAAACCTGGCTTACCAGTTTAATACCTGATGGAAAATGTGCATAAGTTATCAATGCAAAAATTGTGTGTTTTACACGTCTGTTCGTTTTGCAATACATACGTTGTAAGTATCTTTCTGGCTGCAGATTAGAATGGCCACTATCCACCCTCCAAATGAATTGCATGCGAGTGTATAATATAAGATACACAGACAAGACACAGAACATTTATATCACGCGTTTTTTTCCTGGGGGACTCAAAGTGCAAGAGCTGCAGCCTCTAGGGTGCGCTAAGTAGGCAGTAGTATTGTTAGGGAGTCTTGCCCAAGGTCTACTTACTGAATAGGTGCTGGCTTACTGAACAGAAAGAGCCGAGATTCAAACCCTACTCTCCTGTGTCAGAGGAAGAGCCCTTAACCAGTATGCTATCCACCGACTGCCTACAGAATAGTTACATACATAGTTACATAGTTATTTTGGCTGAAAAAAGACATACGTCCATCGAGTTTCTTCAGGCTGGTGGAGGGGAAGGCTAAGGGCTAGATGGCCACTCAGTCTTCCTACCCTTGTTTCCTGTAGAAGGTAGGTGCGACCTCCAGGGATGCAAGTGATGACCCAACAGTGAAGAAAACTTTGTGGGCTGAGGAGTAGCAGCACAATTCAGTTGTGGGGGTAGGAGTTACAAGACCTATGAAGCTGAGGACCCCTGCAGGTAAGTATGTGGGAGGTTGGGGTAAATCGTTTGCCTAGGTAGAAGAGGTAGGACGACGGTGGAAGAAATAAATCCTGTAATAAGTTGTCAAGCTGGTCCAGTGCCACATCTCTTGGTACCAAAAGTGGGAGAGAAGGTTGCTAGTGGTCATATGATCAAGTACTGCTCGAGTGATCACAAAAAAAATATGCCCTGGAGTTGAAAATAAATCTACGGACTGAAGCTAATCACATGTACTAAAACCTTCTTCTATATTTCTAGGTACGGAGGACCCTGCAGTCAGAAAGTGGATCAGTACTTCCGGCTAAACTGGGCTACGTACCTGGCCAGCACTGAGAAGATCATTGTGGCCAGTTTTGATGGCCGAGGCAGTGGATACCAAGGTGACAAAATCATGCATCAGCTATACCGGCAGCTGGGGACTGTAGAGGTACAAGATCAAATCGCTGTGGGCAAGTAAGTCTGCACGGAATATTTTGCCTCCATTATCCAGCTTTTAGAGCACACAGTGAAATGAGAAACCAGCATAATAAAGTAACCATAACTGAATCAGAATCACTTTTATTTCGCCAAGTACAGCAAGAACTGTAATCGGAATTGCTTGTGGAACACATGGCATAGGCAGAGTATAAGACAGACGCACAACACATACAATTACGAAAAGCAGAAGACAATTAACATCGGCCATTCACCGCTACAATTGCGGACCAGTAAGGTAATAAGATGCTGGTGATGGCCGCGAGTCCATTTTAGGATAAGAGCCAAGGCAGGCAGTGTCAGTGGCAGTGGCCGGCTGACCGACCCAGCTATAGCACGCTGGTATGCGGGCCAGGCGGGGGGAGGTTGGAGTTCAATAACCGAACAGCTTGGGGGAAGAAGGTGTTCTTTTGCCTTGTGGTTTTGGATGGTATAGTCCTGTAACGTCGTCCCAGTGGGAGGAGCTTGAACTAGTGGCTGCCTGGGTGAGAAGGGTCACGGGAGATCATGGTGGCCCTCTTCCTCATCCTAGCGGAGTGGAGGAGATCAAGAGGTGGAAGAGGAGATCAGATGATCTTCTCCGCATCCGTTATGACTCTATGCAGTTTGTGTTTGTCACTGCCCGTCGCGCCAGCATACAAGACAATGACTGAGGAGCAGAGGATGGATTCTATGGTGGCAGTATAGAAGCTGGTCAGCAGCTCCCTGGGCATGCCAAATCTCTTCAGTTGGTGCAGAAAGAACCTCTGCTGGGATTTGATTTCTTTTGTATTTTGGTGGTGTTTTGCCCCCATTTCAGGTTGTTAGTGAGAGTCGTACCGAGGAACCGAACAGATGTTACTTCGGTGACTCCTGTTCCTCCTGCAAATAACTTCCAAAGCCAGATCAATTAAAAGTATCCCAGTTCACCAAACATAGTGCCTGCCTGAGTTGATTGAACTTTGCTTTTCTAAAATTTACAGTTTTAGTTGTCCCGCTGCCCCATGGCCTATCAGTCACCAGATCAAATGTTATCATGGTGTGTTCACTATTTCCCAAATGTTCTTGAACCTTTCGCTCTCCTCTGGATTAACAGGGATATGTGAGGGAGCAGGCTGGTGTTGTACTTTGTTTTCTGATTGAACTTGATGGACGTATGTTTTTTTTTTTCAACCTAAATAACTATGTAACTATGTAATTTCTGATTGGTTATTAAAACTTTGTTAGGTGTTGCTGTAGCCGTAAGTGATGTCTAACGGCTGGTTACTGAATGCTTAACTACTTGCTGGATGCCGTGCAGTATATTCACGGCCCTGCAAAATTGACAGGATGCACCAGGGCCGTGAATACGCACGCACACCGCTGTTACCGCCGCTTAGAGGGGAAGATAATGAGTGGGACCGCAGGTCCCATTCATAAATCTTAGTCCGCGATTCAATGAATACCGGCGTCTACGAGACGCCGGCATTCATTGTATCTTCCTGTTGTTACACTGCTATGCATTACTTCCGATTCACGTGCTTACGTACTTGAATCAGAAATAATGACTGAGGACATTTTGTCGCCAAATAGTATATTACACCAAAATTAATTTTTGTTTAATAAAAATCCCCACACTGA